>NC_058130.1:356075561-356095660 GCF_016433145.1 Gracilinanus agilis | reverse complement strand
ACACACACACACACACACACACACACACACACACACACACACACACACTTTCCTGCTACCACAAATCCTGGTGTATTCGTGTGACATGTTTTTCAGGCTTAACTGATACAGATTCCGAATTCATGGCATAGATAAAATTCTAGTTAAAGTTATTTTTCCTTGAAAAAATTTTAAAAGAATGTAAAACAGATATCTTGGCTTAATTCCTGAAATTATGATGAAAATAATGTACTTTTCAACAAAAGCTGTTTTGTTGAATGTTCTATAGATGTAATTTAATTATATTTTGATGTAAATAAAAGTTCTTGATTGAATTGATTAAGGATTGTGGATATTGTGTATTCATTTTACTTGAAAATTAAGTTTGTTGATTTGTGTGAATACATGTGTATATTGTAGACATATCTGTGCCTACTAAAATGAAGAAATGGGAAATTTAAAGTTCCTATGATATAATCTTAGCTTAAAAAATGACAAAATAATTGTATCCTTTAGTATTTTTTTTTTGCTAATTTTGAGAACTTGCTCCCATAAGTTCCTTTTTGTGCATAGATTTAGAAAATGAGTAAGATTATTTACTTTGATATTTTGAGTTGTAAATTTCTTTTGGAAATGAAATTGGCAAATTAGATTCAAACTTTAGAATAATATTATTTCTTTATTTTGAAATTTCCCATGTTTTAGGACAATAAATTGAGTATTAACATTTTAAGTATTTTTCATATTTTTAACATGATGGTAGTTGAGCTTCTGGTTCAAAGTCAGAATATCTCTTGATCTACCTTCTATATCAAGACTTATTGACACAAAAAGGCAGTTACAAGTCTCTAAAAGAAATAAGTTGTCACAATAACAACCTGTATCCATTTAAGAAATGGTTTTAAATTTGTCATCATAAAATTTCATGTGTTCAAATTTTTATTTTTAAATATTCCAGGAGCTCTGTGGATGTGTATAGTCTTAAATCCCCACTGCAAGTTGGAACAGAAGGCCAGTTGGCTAAAACAGCTGAAAAAATGGAACAGTGTTGATGTTTGTCCCTGGGAAGATGGAAACCATGGAAATGAGCTGCCCAATTTAACCAATGCTTTGCCTCAGGGTGCAAATGCCAACCAAGGTCAGCCTAAATTGATACTCTATATTGTTATGCGCACATAAAATCAGTTTTCATAATACAAATAATAAAGTAAGAGAACTGATTTTAGCCAATTTAGAATTGCTTCTGAATTCAGTGGTTTGTTATATACTTTTTCTTGTTTATTATTTCTTATTTTTTTTTATTTGCATTGAACTCTTAGACCCTAAGAACTTTTGAGGTTTAGAGGGATTGGTCGATTTCTTAGAGACCTTAGCAAATGTTAAAATGCTATATTCCTTTTTTTATTTTGTTTAAAAATAATATTTTATTATTATTATTTAAAAATCAAGAAGATGGGCAAACATAGATGAGGGAAAATGATGGGATGCCTGAAGAACCACGTAGGATACCATCACTTATGTCTGATTTATGTTCACATTATTGGACAAGATTATTTCTAAGTGCTGTTTCTAGTTCCAAGGCCTGTGCATAATTTAAGCCATTAAATTTAACTACATTGGCAAATTATTTGTTGAATGAATTTTGTTTTATGTTAATTATTTTAGTGCAAGAAGTGCACATTTCTTGAACTGTTGTGATAGCTGACCATTGTTTTAGTTCTTTAGGATTTTAAAAGCCTTATGCAAAAGCTAAATTTGTTTTTTCATTAATATATCATAATGTCATCAAAACCAATTGATAGTGTCTGATTTTGTGATTTCTCAGCTGATAGGCTTTTTTTGGCATTAAGTGTTTTATTTGCTGTAAATTTTTAAAGGATTAAAAAACTATAATTCAAAAGCTCTTATAATTAGATGAAATAGGTAAAGACCAAATTTGTGTTAATACCAATCTTTATGTGGCCTATATGGCTTCAAAGTACAGTTTTGTACCTCTGTCATAAGTATGAAATCCAGAACTTGACTGAATTAAGGTTACTAAGAAGATAACATATTCAGTCCTCATAAAAAAAGAAAATATCTTGCATTGTTGTTTAGTGATCTTTATATTAAGTCAGATATTTAGACGGATTTTTATCTAATCTTGCTATGTCAGAGAAACTTTTGAAGGTTTCAGTCTTGTGATTACACTATTGGAAATCTGTGGTCTTCTTAAATCTCCATGAAAATTATATCCAGTGACTTAAAAACAAATTAGTCATCCTCTCCCTGTTCTCCCACTTATACTCCCCAATTTCCTGGACATTCACCATCTATTCTTTCTAGTTGCCAGGGAAGAATATGCCTGAATTTGTATAGACAGTCTTCTTTATTCCCCTCTGTTTTGTACTTAACTGACTCCTTTTTCTCTACTCTCTGGATTGGCATTCCAACATAGAGTACTCCCTTTTCTTCCTTTCCTACCTACAATTCCCTTTGTAAAAGTGTAGCCTCTTGGCAGGCCTGGGAACACTGTTAGAGATGTAACCTGGCTCCAAACTAAGCACCACATTTTCACCAGGGTAGTGAATATGCAACTAGAATTTGGTTCCCGTGGGCAAGATGTCTGCTTTGCCCAAAATTGCTCACTCTCATTCTTACTTAGCAGAGCGACCACATCTAAGAGCAATACTTGATGAGAAAGAAGTCTTGACAAAGGACCTCTGTCATAGTGTAAGAAAGTACTTATCCGATCTGTCCAGCATAAAACTTGGAATATGAAAAACACCGATAACTCTTACCTTTGAGCCCTAAATGTAAGTGTATTTACATGAAGGCTCAAATGCAGAAATTGGGCAGTTTATAAGTGGGCATAAATATTAAACGCCAGCTGAGCCCTGGCCAAAAAAAGAGAATAATTAGTTATAATCATTCAAAACTAATAGAAGCATTAGCCTATTGTGAAAGAGAGATTTCATATATCAACTAACTTCAAACCATTTAACTTTGAACAAGTCACTCAATCCCTTTGGACCACAAGTTTCCTCAACTATTGATGGCAGGGTTAGCCTATAAGACCTCTAAATAAAGGATTCTTAACTTTTTTTTTTTTTGGTAACTTCTTTGGCAGTCTGGTAAAGCCTATGGATCACTTCTCAGAATAATGTTTTTAAAAGCATAAACTAAAACACCTGAGATTACAAAACTATAAAAACAGTTATGTTGAAATTGTTATCAAAAAAGTTATCAAAATATTTTTAAACAGTTCAAGGACATTCATTTAAGAACCTCTGCTCTCTAGAGCCTCTGTTATCCCCAGCTTTTAAAGTTATTTCATTGTGTTAAGCTAAATCAAGCAGTCAACATATTTCATAACACTGTTGAACTAAAGTTATTTTGCAATTTTTTTACATTAAGTAAGAAAGCAATGAGGTTTTAGATTCTGATATTATATGATTCTGTGATTATTATCAGCCTGGTCTAGGTGCACAAAAGATAGTCATAAAGTAGAATTAGTTTCAACACAGGATTTCAGATAAGCTTTTTCTGATGAAAAACTGGGAAACTAGTTGAAAAGGTTTTTTGGGGGGAGGGGAGAGAAAACAGATAAAATTCTAACCACTCTGTTGGTTGGTACTAATAACCCCAGTTATTAGTTAGAACAAGACTATCCTTTATTCCCCAAACATTTCTTTTTTCCGTTAGGTCCTGCAACTTTGAACCCTACTCGGATTGTATACTTCTACTCTCTTGTGATGCCCCAGCATAGACTATGCTGGTGACATCACAGCAGTCATGGAACCTGCCCTGGAGTCAGGAGGCAATCTGTAGGGTGAAGGTAAGTGCAGTGGTTTGTTTTTTAACTATGTTGTGTGGCTTTGTGAAGTGTTAAATATTTATACTTATGCCTTTTGGGATGTAAAGTAGCATTTCTTCATTATATCCCAAAGAGCATAATTTTTTTAATTGTGCAAAACCGCACAATATAGTTTAAAAATATAACCAAAAGCACAACACTTACTTGTATCTTTAAAGGCCGACTGTATAATCCTGAACGGTTCCATGGCTGATGTTGCATCTCTTGAATAGTATTTTGTGAGAGCTGTTGATCTGATCAAGGGTAGTCTACATACCAAGTATCACAGAGGAGGGGATTAGTGAATTTCCATGTGATTTTGGTGCTGAATGCCTCTTTTGAGCCCAGTTGCTGGGGGTGGTATTTAGCATGTATACCAGAGTTGTGAATTTTTAGTTTGCAGGATGCCTTTAACATTAGCTTCATTGGCTGCAGTTGTTGTTTTTTTGTGTGTGTTTGACAAAACAAGAGTGAGAGAGTGGTGTCTCTTGCCCCCTAGAACTTAGGAGATGAAATTCTTCACCAGAACTTTTCTGCATAAGGGGTGCAGGACCAGTGTATGCAGGGGTGTTTATGGACATCTGGCAACATAATGGTGTGAGTGACTTATTCACATATGAATAAGAGCTGATGGCGCTTTCTGAATTGTGGAAATAACAGATTCATCGAGCAGGCCGCATCGGACAGTGTTCACACGGGCCATTGAGGCATGCGATCTCCACTGGCAGGATAGCCACTTACAGCACATTATCAGCAGCGACTTATACACCAACTACTGTTACCATGACGACACTGAAAACTCCCTTTTTGACTCTCACGGGTGGCCCCTCTGGCATGGTGAGTGGCTACACCGGAAAGATGTTTCCATGACTTGTTCTTTGTTTAGTTTCTATAGCATTATTGGGAGGAGAAGGGATGTGGGGGGATTTGATAGTAGATGAATGAAAGCTTGGCAAATACGAGCTGAGTTTTCATTCAAATTCTAGTATATACATAATTTCTCATCTCTGAAGAATAGTGGAAAGATATTTTCATCAGATACAATTTTTTGATAAGCATCAAATAGTGGCAACTTTTCCTTATAATTTTTTCTGTTTTAGAACATGTTCCTACAGCCTGTGCAAGAGTAGATGCTTTAAGGTCTCATGGATACCCAAGAGAAGCACTGAGGCTAGCAATAGCAATTGTTAATACGCTAAGACGACAGCAACAGAAACAGCTGGAAATGTTCCGAACTCAGAAGAAAGGTGAATGTGAGAGATGAGGGTTTCATTGGCAAGAAATTCTGGGTGATGATATAATAACTTGATTTTAAACTGTTCATGAAGTCTCTGTATTTAAAATGAAAGCACTAGAGATAACCTATATGTACCTCATTTCTTTTTCATTTTAAAATATTGAATAGTTAGTCTATGAGAAATGCTAGCCTTTTTCTTCTTATTATTGGGTTGGCTGTGGGGGTTGGGGACAGAAAATCTGGATTCAGAAGAAGAGGAATAAAAGAAAAATTTAAGAATTGTTTTCCCCCCAAGGCAAATTATTTCATTTGGTGTATTTGAGATTAAGTTTGAGGATAGTAAAGGAATTGAGAGAAAGAAAGGTCAGGGGGAATTTTGAAAGGAAGGAGGAAGTGAACAGTTTTATAATTATGGCAAGAATTTTTGTAGTTATGAAAAGTAAATTAGATGGAACATATTCGCTGAAATGATGTTTACCAAAATGAGTGTGTGTGTCCAGTTCAATATTACTATTTTTCTTAGGGAGTTTTTAATTGCACCATCATACATGGGAACCAAATACCAACAAGACACTAATCTCTTTCTTTATGCTGGTGGCTGAAACCTTCTATTCAGAAATTTCTGAGAATAGTAAAAAATCCATAAATTATTTTTGTTTTGTACTTAATTGATTTTCCCTTACGTAAATACCAAAGATTGCTTACAGATAATTATGCACCTCTCAAACTAGAAGGTTTTCACAGAGGTAGTAGAGTAGGAATTTGAAAAGTTGCATCTTGACCCACATTTTTAGTCTATAGCCACCCTATGGCGAGTTATTCTAACTCTGTTCTTTGTCTTGCATAACATAGCCAAAACAAATGTTTAGTTATATTAAATAGTTCTGGGATTTTTATTCCCTTTTCATTGAATGTGTATAAAGGTTATAGAATGCTATTTTCATATGAATTGTACAATCAGTCCCAAATTTAGGACAATTTAGCTTTCACTTCACACAAATGGATGCTGAGTCAAGCTATATAGTCCTTGCAGTGGCTGTGGGAGCATATTCCCTTTATTCCTCCAACACAAAACACCTAGGAAATGGACTAATTGACCCAAAGATGTATTTTCTTTTAGTTAAAGGAAAGAAACAGTTTATTGAAGCCCAGGAACAAATACCCTGCTTGACCTTTCCTTGCTCCTGGTTCCTAGTACCATTCCAGAAGAAGCCAGCACTTTCATCTAACTACATGTTGCATTGCCCTGTTTTAGAACTTGGAACTTGCTTTCCCATAGAAAGAGATATTACAGATAATTAATTTATTAATCTGGAAACCAAACTACTATTTATAACATTTCAAATGGGAAAATGTATTCTGAACTTTTACCAAGTGACCCACAAATTATATTTTGTAGCTATGTGTTTGTGATTTGGAGGCTTTCTGTATCCTTTTTGTTGTTTTTCTGCTTCATGTATATGTGTATTTTGTTGTTGTTTTGCTGATCAATAATTTCTAATCGATTGCATTGTTTTTAATGTCAGAAATGAATAGTTTAATTTGGGTGGTGTTATTAATCAATAAATCTTACTTCTTCTCTTTCTCCATTTTCTTCTTTTTAATGTTCCTTCTACAGAGCTGCTCCACAAAGGAATAACATCAATAACCAATCTAGAAGGTTGGGTTGGTCACCCATTGGATCCCATTGGTACCCTCTTCAGTAGCCTTATGGAAGCCTGCAGAGTAGATGATGAAAGCTACCCTGGCTTCTCAGATTTTGCAGGTAAAACAGTTCAGACTTGCGTGGGGGTTTTTTTGGATACTGAATGGCATTAGTCATATAATATTCTTCCTCAGTTTTGTTTTTTGAACTACATAAAATGCTTCTCAAATAATTTTCATTCTTCATTTAGAAAGTAATTTGAGTAACTTTAAATTTCTTATTGTACTTTATAAAGCATTAAGCATTACTAAAAGGCAAAATCTTAGTTATAGAAGTATATGCTCAGAGAAAGAGTCACTGGATTTTTATTTTTAAAAAAGTAATTCCTATTGTCTAAGTTTGGAGAAAACAGTTCTTTGAGGACTTATCTTTTTGTTTCCCATAATCTCTCAGGAGAAAACAGCATATCATAATGGCCTTATAGACAGAAAGACTTGTGTTTACATCTTTTCTCTGATACACTGACTTTGTGACCCTGGGAAAGTCATTTAATCTCTCAGTGTACTTGGCAACCCCAAGATTTTAAACCACAAAATAGTTATTGATTTACCCTGACAGAGGGAGTTTCTTCACTGAGAATTCTTTTCACCAATGAAATCACAGATGCTAGGACAGGCGGCAAGCCTTTCAGACTCAAGAAATATCAGGGGAATCGTTGAAAATTCATGATGTTACAAATATTCTGTTCCATTGCTCCTCTAGCTTTTTGATTGAAATATTCTTAGCATAGTTCTTTAATATAGATTTGTCATGTTAATAATTATATATTAGCGTATTTGTATTAAGGACCTTGCAAGCAAGAATCTTTCCCCTCCCTTCCATAAAAGGAGGAGGAGAAAGGTTACTACAAGAGAGATCTACTTATTACTGTGTATCCCCTTTCGCAGACACTTATGTATATTTACATATGAATACATATAAATCCTAAATCTTATTAAGTATATGGGGGAAATTGGCCTGATTTAAAGAAATCTTTATATTTTAGCTATATATTTAGCCCATTTCTTCTGTATGACTGCACAGGGCTTGGTAAAGCCTCTTTAAGTGTCAATGAGGTGGGTCCCTCTAGTGCCCTTGTTGCAAAGTTGGATAAAGAAATGAATTCACCTGCTTCCACAATTTTTGTCTTAAGGTTCAGGAATCTATCTGCTTATCTAACCCTTGATATTTGATAAAATATGCTATGGTGTCCTTGACGTTTATTTTCATTTACAAAAGAAACTTATTGTTATCACCAAGGAATGTTCATTAAAAGTATCATTTTAGCAAATTATGCACACCAAATGGATAGGAGGAACCTTTGAAGTGTAATATTCACATTAGGTTAGAAACTCAGGACCAATTGCTTATTAAATCTCTATAATTCTTATAGAAGTAAGAAAAGTATCAAGAATGATCTGCTAGCCTTTACTACTTAATATACTTTTACTATTAACTGTATGTTTTATTAACTCATTTTTAATTTAAATATTTTATGTCCCTTCACTGTTGGGCTGAGTAGAAATTTAGAGATGATTGATTTACAGTGGGGAGATTCCCCTCTTAATTAAACAAGATGTTGGGAAACTGTTCATTTTTATGTAGCAGGTTTTCTGACTCTCCAGAGGGTAAATATAATAATTCATTATATAGCATTTGGTAAAATAAATATTTGTGTATATCAGAGTGTATAGGGAAAATATTTGAGAACTATCATACTTTTTGTTGTTTTTTAACAGAGAATATGGGGCAGGGCAAGTCTCTGGAGTACCAGCACCTGCCCACACACAAGTTCTTGGAAGAAGGGGAATCATATTTAACGCTGGCTGTGGAAGTGGCACTAATAGGGCTGGGGCAGCAGCGGATCATGCCAGATGGATTGTATACACAAGAGAAGGTTTGCCGAAATGAGGAACAGCTCATTTCCAAGCTACAAGAAATCGAATTGGATGATACATTAGTGAAAATTTTTCGCAAGCAAGCAGTCTTCCTATTAGAAGGTACTATGATGAAACTGCTTAGTGTTTACTTGTTCAGCTTTGTTTTGAAAGAAGGTAGTAGATTTAGAAGATCATAGGTTGCTTGGCAGTACCTTGTCTTTGACAGCTAAATTAATTTCCAAGTATGATAATTTCTTTAAGGCATTTGGTCATTGAGTGATCATTAGTATTCAGACTCCCCAGGAGATGGGATCACTTAGGAAGGAAAATGGTTTTAAGATTAAAAACTGGGGTGAGAAGGGGAAGTGAGAGTGGCTTTATGTTTATAGCTCTATAGCTTATCATGAAGTAGCCCAGTTTAATGCCATATGTTTTTCAGTAGCTTTGTTTGGACCATCCCATGCTGGAAGCAGACTTAAGTCTGATTGCCAATGATCATGTTCCCATTTGCCGGCACAGTTAAGTAATAGCATTATTATTGGATGACATTTCTCTGAATTATTGACCATAGTGTCTACGTTTTTAACATGTCATTTGCAAATACTGACAAAGTACAGAGAATTTGGAAATAAATGAGTGACTGATCCTGACTAAATATTTCTGATGATTCATTAGACATAGATTAACCAACCCCCAAAAAGTAATTTCTAAGGTACTTTGTTTGTAAGGTCAAGACCAGAAAGTAATGACACAAGTATATAGAGAAGTAAAATATATAAAAAGCTCTAAATAAACTATTACCTGAACAGTTACAACCTTGATAACCAAGAAGGCACTACATTAAAAAAATTTTGGCCTTTTACAAAATAAATGTTATCAAGAAAATCATATTTTAGTGCATCAAAAAGGAAAATCCCAGCACAAAAGAAATTTATATCTTAAGACACAAGAGAAAGTGAGAATCAAAGGAAGGCAGTTCTGAGAAAAGGATGTAAATTAAGACATGGGCCATAGATTTCAGTTCACTTAGCTTAAGAAGCAGGCTTATATAATTTTCTGATCTTCAGTTTTCTAGAAAATTAAAAGGCCTGTTCTACCTACCCCATTGGGTGATTATGAGACATTTTTGTAATCATTAAAGCCCTTTACAAATGTAAACTATTATGAAGAATGTTTAAAATAATCTGGGCAATGAAAGATGGTTACATCTTAGAGTAAAAATAACAACAAAAAAACTGCACTAAAATGCAATGAAGTATTTTGTCATTTTATTTACCTGTGACTCCACAATAAAGAAATTGCATTTCTTGCATCCTGCAAACATAAAGGCCACTTTTCCCACCACAAATAACTTTATTTTTTTCTGATGAGTAGGCTCCCGTCATACCTTTAGGAACAGTGAAATCAGTTTTGTTTAGTGATAAAATAGAAAAACAAAATCTTAGAATATTTAGCTATAAATTGGTACATGTTCTCTTTAATTTCACTTTGAAATTTGAAAGAAATTGATGCTAGTGTCCAAGGCAGCATTCAACCGGCACAGATAAGTTATTTTTTGTGTTGTTCTTCACCATGCATGTCACATTTTTTAGAAAAAATGGACTTTGATAGGTTACAATTAATTTTCCTTGAAAAATGTGTTATAGAGTTACAGAACCCTTGAAAAATTATTGTTAACTCATCAACTGATGTATAATTGCCTTTTTATCTTGATAAAACTTTTAAATAGTAGAAATAAGTAGTTCTTTCAAAAGATGGTAATCTTTTAGAATACCAATCTTAACGATTATACTTCATGACCCAATCCTGACTTTGTAATTCAGACTATCTCTAAATTTCCAAATTTGTTTTTGGCATGCCCCCTAGGTTTGTATGTCTTTTTGTCAGAAAGGTGAGGGATGTGTATTACTTTGTGCATTTTTAAACCCTCTATCTTTGAATGAACAAAGTTTTAAAAAGATATTCTAGAAAATTTCTCCAGGTTTTACTTTTCAGAAAAATGATTCTTGAATTATAATGGTCCTAAACAATGCAGAAGAGAACATTACTTTCACATGGCACTGTACTGTGGTTTTTCTACTTAACTTTGTGGCACAGTCATTGAAATCATTGCTTTATGATACTATTTTGAACTTTCCAGAAAATATCAAACAATCTTTATTTCATATTTTCCTCCTTTCTAATCTAACTGTTATACTTAGATTAGTCTTAATTAGCTTGAGTATTACTTATCCCATTTGTATAGATTTTGATTTAAGTATTTTTATCTGCAATGATAGTAATTCACTTTTAGAAATGTAAAATATTTATGCTATCCCTACAGCTGGACCATATAGCGGTTTAGGAGAAATCATCCATCGAGAGAGCGTTCCAATGCATACATTTGCCAAGTATCTCTTCACCTCTCTCCTACCTCATGATGCTGAACTGGCATATAAAATTGCACTGAGAGCAATGCGGTATGTATATGAAGCCCAGTTGGGAAGAGACAAACTAAATTCTCCAATGGGAAAAATGGCCTTTAACTGACTCCTACTACTAATTCTTTCATATTTCCTGTAACCAAGAAAAACCTAAGGAAACTGTTTGCCTATTTGTCTTGTGTTGTTTTCAAAAGCAGGAAAAGAACCATACTTGGCCTTTGAGTGTGCTGACATACCAATTTTAGGGATATTTTTATTCTTTTTCCCCCCTTTTTTCTCCTCAGATCTAGATTCTGGCATTATTGGGTTATTTGGGGCCATTTTTTAATCACAAGGCAGTTTTTACTTGAAACCTTAAATTATTCATTACTTTCAGAAAATTAGATTTGTTTGAAAAAGTAAAGAATAATAAATGAGCTTGACAAAATCTAATTGAGGACTGAAGAGCTGCCATAGTTTTCATTTTTATATAGTTGTTTCACTGTCCATCAATAATACAGGAAAGCAGTTGCATCACAAAGTCCCTTTATGGTTGGCTCAAAGACAAGAACATGAATAGTATCTTTGTAGTATGAAAGTCATGATTACTGAGGTTTAAAAAATACTTCTTGCTTCATATTCCTTATGGCTATGAACTACTCATTAATTCCTTCTTATATGTATATTAGAATACCTTTTTTATTTCTTGAACCAGTTTCTTCACTTTTTTTGGCTGGCAGGGGGATGGGACAAGGAGACTAATTTATTAATAACCATTCCACCCATCTCCATCCTACCTTTATGTAAAGTTCAGGATGTTTTTAGTCTCTGCTGAATCTTGTGAAGTTGCAACCTGTAAGCTTCAAGAATATAAGAAGGGGGGCAGCTGGGTGGCTCAGTGGATTGAGAGCCAGGCCTAGAGATGGGAGGTCCTAGGTTCAAATCTCGCCTCAGACACGTCCTAGCTATATGATCCTGCGCAAGTCATTTTACCCCCATTGCCTAGCCTTTACCACTTTTCTGCCTTGGAGCCAGTATAGTATTGACTCAAAGACAGAAGGTAAGGGTTTAAAAAAAAGAATATAAGAGAAACAATAGCTTTTCTTAAAACATTGACTATCTTACAAACTATGCCCAAATTTCTAATGCAGAATGTAGAATAAATTCGCCCTATCTAAAGAAGGGGAACTGAGAGCTTGAGTATTGTCAACAAGAAGTTGTGGTTCACCCATTCTGGGTCTGTCACCATTGCCATGGACTTTTAAGAACATGTTCCTCTAAATTATGTCCCATATATCACTCTCATTTTAAGCAAAAGAATGTGTGACTTGGAATCTGTTCAAAGAATTTTCCCTAATTGTGATCAAGCCAGAGATCTATCATACATACATACTATAGGCTAGAATTTCTTTAGCTTGGTTTGTCCCCTTTTTCTAGCACTCTGAAGCCCATAATAATTTATCAAATTCTGTTCAATTCAGCAAACATTTAAATACATGCATATGCTAGATTCTGTGTGTTCAGGGAACTTATCCTTCAGGGGATATGACATATGACAAATTAGTAAAAAAGGAAAAAAAATCTGAAGCATTCACAAACAATAAAAAATAATTGAGAGACAGAAATAGAGAGGGAGACAGAGAAAAAGATAGTTTGGTAATGCCAAACTATTCCAGAATCCAGGGTGATTGTATCTCATTAGAGTGTTAGTTTAATACAAGTTGCATTTTGTGGACAGAATATTTTAATAGAACTTAAGTAAAGTGAAATGGAAGTTTTTTATGACATTAAATGTTGAAATCTAGAAAATACTTTAATCCAAAAGATTATATTCCTTTTGTTAAGAGTAGACTCTGATTGCCATGTTACCAAATTCTGTTGCTATGACCATTGGCCAGGTATGAAGGTATTGCACAGAATTATAATAATACTCATCTGTAGTACCTGCTGATTTGAATTTCTTGCAAAGTGCAAAGACTACTTTTAGTCTCTGGTTCTTTAAGAGGCAATTCTTGCTCATGTATAGCAGCAGAACAATGAGGAATATAGTCATTATTTTAAATCCCCTCCATATACCTCTAACTAGAGAAATTTTGTAGAAAACTCCAATGGAAGAGAAATACCATGACAAACACTGATCTTTAGAGGAGAATAGAAATAGATAGTAGTAAGAAGAGAAGTCATCTTTTACTTGCTCCCCTGCCCTTCCTAGTCCTCTTTGGAAGATGTCATTCTCAGGAAATGCTCTTTTAACACTCTTCTTTTCCTACTCTGCAAATGTGGCTTGCCTCCAAAATAATTTTGTCTAAGTTTGGTCTTGGATAAATGGGCACTTTTTGATTTTTTAATTACTCTACAAAGATTTTTTCCAACTTTATTATATACCCAATTCTTCCCCCCCCCCTAATTCCAACACTGAAGAAACTTTACTCTCACCTCCTGTGTCCATATCACCTCTTTGCTGCACTAAACACAAAAAAAAGGAATAAGAAAGTTGTCTTCCTGTAAAGCTTTAAACAGATGTCATATTGGACCTAGGGGAAGTGTTATCAGATATCAATCCATTCTAACACATTTTGTTTATAACTCTAATTCCATATTGCCAAAGTTGTGATTTCCTGGGTGATTAAGCTGTTATTATTGTAGCTGCTTCACTCTTCTTTCTCACCAGTAACATTTAGAAACGAGTTAATGTATGCTTCATTTTCAGCATAGTTTTAATTATCAGTTTATTCTTTTTTAAACACTTACCTTCCATTTTAGAATTATACTGTGTGTTGATTTCTAAGGCAGAAGAGTGGTAAGGGCTAGCACTGAGGTACATTAAGTGACATGCCCAGGATCACACAGCTAAGAAGTGTCTGAGATTTAAATCTAGAACCTCCCTTCTCTAGGCCTGGATCTTTATCCACTGAGCCACCTACTTGCCCCTCTGATAAAGTTGATCCCCATGATCAGAAATTTCAGGGAAGTCATGGGGAAGTGTGAAGGGAGTCTGAAAATTTAGTTAATCTTCCATTTTCTGAATCAGAAAATAAATGCTAAAGGCATATTTTGTTGATAATTGAAAAGAGTATAAGAAAAAAGCTTTAATCTTAGATGGAAATAAGGAAGAAAGGACAGTTTTCTCTATTTCTTATCCAATTTTGCTATTAATCAAGTAGTTTCTTAATCTCAGGGGCCCACTAATCTCTGTTTCAGTACTCTCTGCCCTGATCTTCCATTGCTAGTTTCTTTTTGTCAAAATTTTTGTTTTATGAATGAATTTGAAAATTGAATCAAGAGTAAATGATGTGGCAGTAGGAAAATATAGCTCTTAGTGCTCAATAGCTTGGTTTGCCTGTACACTCATCTTTGTAATGATACAAGAGGAAGCAAATCTCTCAGGTTTGGGTGATTAACAGTTAATGAGGCTTTTGGCAAACTGACTTTGAAATTCTGGCAGAGGAGAGATTGTCTACCACAGTTCTTGCACCTGGGCCATGTATGCTTTCTCTGTAGTCAAGCAGCTCTTGTGGCTTTTGCTTGCCAGTAACCATGGTTATAATGATGGACAAGTGAAAAGAGGCAGCCTGCCTTGTCTTCTCATTACAGATTACTAGTATTGGAATCTACTGCTCCAACAGGAGATATGTCCCGCCCACACCACATTGCATCAGTTGTTCCAAACCGGTATCCCCGCTGGTTTACCCTAAGCCACATTGAGTCCCAGCAGTGTGAGTTGGCATCGACTATGCTAACAGCAGCCAAAGGTACGGTATTGTCCTTAAGACATAAGTATTTTGTTTGTCTACTAGGGAAGACAATTTTTATTTCAAATTGCTTAGTTGGTAGTAACTCTTAACATAAACCAATTTTTAATGCTCATGATTTTTAGGTGAGGAGTAGTAGAGCTGATTTAAGTCTGAGACTAACCTACCTAAGTCACTAGAGTATCTATTTCGTGACTGGTTAATTTGCAGATAGCAGAGAAAAGTGATTATCTAGACTCAGGGGTAAATAAATGTCCAGCTTAATTTTTCATTCCTTAAAACATCCATGGATGAGATTTAGGGAGCTATTTGTTATTTCATATTGATTTTGTTTCACATGTGCATTTGCTTACTAAAGGTGTGTTTGGGTGTGTCTTTTTTTTTTTATAAATCTGATATTCATATACATTGAAGCAATTAAGAAACATAGTTACAATGTCTGTTCCATCAGTGAACATTTCAAATAAATTAATTTGTGTATTGTTTTTCTTTTCTTTTCTTTTTTTTTTTTTTGTATTGTGCGTGTATGTTTGCTTCCTCCCCCTTGTACATTACAGGCGATGTTCGGAGGCTTGAAACAGTATTAGAATCCATCCAGAAAAACATTCACTCCTCATCACACATTTTTAAGCTTGCCCAAGATGCATTTAAGATAGCAACTCTCATGGACAGTTTGCCAGACATCACTCTTTTGAAAGTGTCTCTGGAGCTGGGCCTTCAGGTATATCACCAATGTTATTTGTGGGATTTGAAAACTTTTATTTTTACTCTTGTTCTGAGGATTGGTAAATAAAAAGAAGACTTAATTGTCTTAGTATATAGGTAAGTAAATTCTCAGGTGCACACACCTCTTAAGGCGACAGAAAAATGGACCATTTTGAGGACATTCGTGATTCTCAGCTGAAAGGACCCGCTTTTTTGGGTACATTTCTTCTCCTTTTAGAGGTTGCATCCATGTCAGGTTTCTTTTAAAAGTCTTGCTTTCTGTCAGAAGAGTGTCAGGGGCTAAGCAATTGGAATTAAGTGACTTGCCCAGGGTCACACATAGAGGAAGTATCTGAGATCAGATATGAATCCATGTCCTCCCAAATCTAGACCTGCACTCTATCCACTAGGCCAATTAGCTTTCCACATCCATGTCTTTTAAAAGAAGTAAAGTAGGAATTGTAGGAAGCATGGTAGAATATCCTGAACGCAAAATCAAGAAACCTAGACTTCGGTCCTACTTTTGACACAAAAAAGTTGTGTGATCTTAGGCAAATTACTAAATTTCTCTGGGCCTCACCTTATTCATCATTAAAATGAGGATAAGCATATCTGCCCAGCCTACCTCACAAGGATGTTGTGAGGTCCAAATGAGATACTATATGTAAAAACAACCTGTCCCCTTGAATTATAATCCTAACTAACATCATTCTTTTTCCCTTTGAATGAATAGGAAAAAAGATGATGAATAATCCCTGAATCTGTAATAAAGTTGAAAACTTGAACTTTTTAGAGTTTTGTATTTTTAAAAGAATATGAGGGGGCAGCTGGGTAGCTCAGTGGAGTGAGAGTCAGGCCTAGAGACAGGAGGTCCTAGGTTCAAACCCGGCCTCAGCCACTACCCAGCTGTGTGACCCTGGGCAAGTCACTTGACCCCCATTGCCCACCCTTACCAATCTTCCACCTATGAGACAATACACCGAAGTACAAGGGTTAAATAAAAAAAGAATATGATACTGACTTTATTTTTGCTTTTTATTAGTTGCTTCATATTATACACATCACTTGGTAGACTTAATTTTTATTCTTCATCATTAACAGAAGCGATTGTATTGAATTGTATTTAAAAAAAACGTATGTTCGTTGCTTGGCACTTTGAACTTCCCAAATTCAAGACCTGCTTCATTTATTATATAGAATTACTTCTCCATCAGTAGTACAGAATTGTAAATGTGGAAGGTAAAGGATATTAGACAGAATTGATACTGTATTGTCACTGACTCCAACAGCTTGGAAAAGTTAGTTTTTTTAAATAAAATTGAGATAATATTTCCCTGACATTTACCTTCTTTTTTTCGTTAAAATGTGTGGTTTGACAAGGGTAATACTAGAATCATTTATTTGAGATTTTTGATTGTTGTATTTTAGATAAATGACAGTTTTCTGGATATAACTGTTTATAATGAATCTTTTGGGCACAGGAAAACAGAACATGCTGATAAGCTTATAAAGTATGTTTTATCCTTTGAGATATGGAGGTCAGGAGAGGATTTTTTCAACATGACTTCTTCAAGATCACACAGTTTCTGGTTAAGCCAGTTCAAAAGCATCTATTCATTGATTCTTTCTGGTCCAGAAAAATTATGAATTATAATGAATTAGAAAGTGTATATAACCTAAGGTCTACCGTGATAGAATTGTTTGACTTATAGTTACTAGATCGCTTATAGTTTTCATGTTATAATAACTTATTCTAGCCTCTGATTGATTTATATTATTGTTAATTATATTTTTACAATTTTGGTAGGTCATGCGAATGACACTGTCGACTTTAAATTGGAGACGGCGGGAAATGGTGAGGTGGTTGGTAACGTGTGCAACTGAAGTGGGTATGTAAATATTTTTTGAGAAACAGCTTCCAGAAACACCTATTTATTTTCATCTTTAGCATGCAACAACATTTGCTTTAGATTGCCAGAAAAAAGTAGCTTTCCAGTTTTTGTTATACTATTAAAAAAAGGAACACTTAAGAAAGGTTTGCTGAAGAACAAATAAAAGCATATAATAATGCTTGTTTCCTTCTACTTTGTTCTTAAAGTCTGAAAATTCTTTTACTCAATTTTGATGTGTTGGAACACAAGTCTCAGAAATGTTAGGAATCTCCTTAAGTAATAGAAAATACTTCATTTTACCTCACACCAAAAGATAAATTTCTCTTTTTGTGGCCAGGTCATCTCTTTCTCCATGATGTTCCTTAAACAATCTCTGAATTCAACTACACGATCTTTATTTTCAGTGTATCTGCTTCCTTGAGAAGTGAGCTTTGATTATTAAAGGGACATTTTAGGAAAAAAATACATTTATTTTCCATGTTCTCACAAACCCAACTTAATCATAAATTTTAAGTTTCATTTTACACATTTTGGTGATGATTATGGTTTGCTTGGTGTGAGTGTTTCAGAAAAGTGTTTTTTCTTTTAAAGAGTTCTCAGAAACTTTAAAGCTCCAAGCTTCATTTTGCCTCTCCATCTTCTCCTCTCTTTTCCCTACACTCCAGCTTCCCAGCAGTGGGCATTCTTTGTTAGCTTAATTGTAGGTGTTTGAGTAACTCCTGAAATTAAAGTCTGTTTTCTACCACTTTGAGCTTTAAACAGGATATAAGCAGGAACATCTGTGAGTTTTTACATCTGAATAAGTCCACATAGCAACATCCCATTCATAAAAATAATAATGAATGTTATCAGTTAAAGCTGAAATATAGATCCTGCAATCCTTGTCCTCATCATTCTTATTGCAGGGACCTTTACAGAACCCTAGATTACCTGAGATGAATTTAACTTATTGCAGAGGGTTTAACTATTTATTATCTTTAGGTGCTTACTGAATTATAAAGAGTACCAGACTAGATGGTTCTTTTGACCCTTGTAGGCTTTAACAATTTTGGGGGCCTTAAATGTAGTGAACAAATCTGATTTTTACTGACTGTGGAGGCCATTTTATAGCCTCTATCTCTTTGATGTTAGCATAAGGGCGTCTTGTTGTCAGTGTAGGATATACCCCCCCTCCCTGTTACACTGATAGAGGAGTGTCCTTCCAGCCCAGGTTATGTCCATGCTTCAGTTATCTCAGTAGACAGTGTTGTTGGTCTGTCCTACTATTTTAAATGGAATGAATTAGCAAATGACATCTCATTATACAGTTGTTGAAGTAATGCTATCAATATGATTCTTGTTTAGTTGTCTCTCAGTACATGGAATGCTTTGATTACAGTCTTATGATAATCTAGTTTTATAAGTTACAATTAAAAGCATCCCAGAGTGAGCCCTTTGTGGGTAAAAAGTGATGTGTGGGACTGACTTGAGTCGCTAGGTCATTGACCGTGTACATTTAAAGGAAGATAATATGATGTTTTCTAGCTATAACTAATCTCCTCCCTCAAATTAAGGAGAATAATCTAAAATCCCCAATTCCCATTAAGAAAATGATAGTCATTGGGTGTGGCTTAGGAGAGCTCAAGTGGGTGAGAAATTACTGTTAGCTATAAGATGCCCTACTTACCCACAATCACAGATTTGTGAAGCCTGTCAGGCAAATATTTTCCCACTGTAGTAATAAAATAGGACTAAACAAAACTATACTTTTCCAGCAAAAATGCCAACAAAAAATAATAGCAGTTGTCTAATAGATGTATTGGTTATGTTATATTTCTTTTTTTCTATTTGCATCAAAAAAGGTCATAGATCCTTTGCCAGGAGGAAATACTAGAAGTGAGACTGAAGAAATGCTATGGAAATCATTGTTATTCTTTTATTTGTTAGTGACTATGTAAAATGTCAATATTTTGATAATGGAGAATTATTATGAATGCAAAATCACATTTAATTTACTGTATTATTACAGAGAGAGTAGGTACAGTGGTAAAACCAATACAAGAATTACTCTCCTATACTAATAACCCCACCAGATTCACTGGGTTTTTGCTGTGGTGGTGGTTCAAACCTCAATGATTTAATGCTTTTTATTTACATTACACACCTTTAAGATGATTCTGTGACTGAGGTACATTTGTCTTGGCACTTTAAGAAAAACAAAATTATCTAGGGAAAACTTGAAGATCTAGGGAAAGTCATTTTATCAACAGAAAATTTGAAGTATGTAAATGACGTGAGATTCCTAAAACTAGCACTGATTAGTGGAAAGCCAGGGTCTTAATTAAACTGCAAACAAAACGGTGAAAATAGCAGACACCAAGAAAAATTAGTTTTGTATTATGAGATTCCTTTTAGTCTTTTCGTTGAATCAACAGAAATAAATCTACAGTGACTTTATCCTCAAAGGTTGTTCCCATAAAACTATCAGAGAGATCTCTAGATAAAGCCTATCACAGATCTTCTGATTCTGATAACAAGTTAAGCTTTGTTATTTTTTAAAAAGTGAAAAATTATCTTCTGGAGTTTGCTGGTTGGTGACAGGAGCTCTTCTGTGTCTCACAGGTGTCTATGCACTGGACAGTATCATGCAGAGCTGGTTTACGCTCTTCACCCCCACAGAGGCCACTAGTATTGTCGCCACGACGGTGATGTCCAACAGCACCATCGTCCGTCTGCATCTGGACTGCCACCAGC
>NC_058130.1:355968061-356070561 GCF_016433145.1 Gracilinanus agilis | reverse complement strand
TACATGTGGAAACTCCTTCATGAAAATAAATCACCTTTCCTTAGCCTTAATTTTTTTCTCCTAAATCCCATTTTAACAAATAGAAACACTTCATCTCTGAATTCTGAGGGCGTAAGATGTCTCCTTCATCCCTTATATTTGCCTGTTCCATATTTATTCTGAATGTTGGCAAAAGTTTACACTCTGGCTTTCAGCTCTCACAGAAATGGCCAGTCTCATCATTTCCTCACCAAGCTAACAAGATGAAGAAAAAAGAGGTGATCTTTGCTATTTTCTTCTCTTCCTTCTGAGAACTAAACTAAAACACTTCCCTTCTCAAACCAGAATTGGAAAATTACACTTGTAACTCATTAGAGAAAATTGGGTCTAGGTGAATAACAGAGATAATCTTGTGACTCTCCTTTTGAAAAGGAAAAAAAATTAGCAGCTTGTGGACCAGGTTCTAGTTCGAAGCTTTTGGACTCACTTATAAGTGGAAAGATGTGGGATCTTTCCAATGAACAAATACAGATGAATACTAGGAATTTTTTTTTTTAACACTTACCTACTATATTGACAATAAGGCCTCTAGAAGAGCGGTAAGGGCTAAGTAACTGGGGTTGAGTGACTTGCCCAGGGTCATACTGCTAGGAAGTGTATGAGGCCAGATCTGAACCCAAGTCTTCCCAATACCAGGCCTGGCATTCTACTTTTTACCTAGATGTTCCTTTTTTTTTTCTTTTTGGAATGCTAGTTTTTCATTCCACAAAATTAACTGCCTTATTCCAGAAATTTCTCTTTAAAATATATGCCATGTTTCTGAATTTATCCATGGTTTTGTTTTTGTTTTTGCTTTTGTTTTTATATTTTTGCCATCGTGCATGTTTTCATAGACATTATGTTCAGATAAATTCATTATTGTAATTTGGAATCTGTTACCCACCCTGTGTTAGAATAGTTTGGCCTTATATTCTTGAGTAGAAACAAATCTCTCTTTTTGTTCTTGGGTCAGGGAGGGTAAGAATTAGAACCCATAGTTTACCAGTACAATCTACACAGAGTAAGCATACAAATATAGATTAATAGAATATAAGCACCAGACTCCAACCTTGGAACTCTAGACCCTCACTGAATAGATGAGGAAATCAAAACCCAGTGAGATGAGATGAGGTCTTTCCATTGTCTTCATTTGTTCAGTAAATGTTCTTCGAGCCTCTTCTTCTAGAGCCAGGAATAGACAAGGGACCCATGTATGTAGGGAAAGTATGAAAGTGATAGAAGGCAGAATCTCTGCTCTCAGGGGAGGACAGAAGCATAAGACTAGGAGTCATTTATGGGCCATAGAAGAGCTGTCCCAAAGGAGGCACATTTAAAGTAAAGAACACCAAAAATTTATTAAATGTGTGCCAAGCACTAGGCTAAATGTTACGGGCACAAAAAGAGGCATCCCCTTCAAGGGAGTGGAGGAGACAAAGAAACAAATAGGTGAAAATTTATATGGGTGAAAATATATTTTCACCTATTTGTGTATATACATATATATGTATACACACACACACACAGTAGATAAGAAATCATTAAAAGAGAATAGAATACTAGAAGGAAGAGAGGTTGAGAATTTTATATAGAATATAGAATTAGAATGAATGTAGAAGTTGGCATTTTAGTTGGAAGTTCAAGGAAAGAAGAAAGGCAGCTGGTAGGTGGATATGAAGACTATTCCAGGCGTGAGGGGCAGCCTGAAAAAATGCCTGGAGCTTAGGTTGTGGACGGGTGACCAGATCGTAAGAAAACCAGTTGAAAGGCTTGAGAATATTTAGCCAGAAAAGAGAAGACTTAGAGACAATCTGATACCTCTCTTTAAATATTTGGAAGGCTGTCATGTGGAAGAGAGATTAGATTTTTTTTGCTTGTTTGTAGGAGACAGAATTCAGAACAATAAGTGGAAGTTGCAGAGAAACATTTCCTCTTGATGTAAAGAAAAACTTCCTTACACGTTGAGCAGTCTACAAGCAAAATGGGCTGCCTAAGCAATGGAGTGGATTCCTTGTCACTAGAAATGTTTAAGCAGAGACTGTGTGACTATTTGTGGGAAATATGGGAAAGATGATTCTTATTCAGGGCCTTTCCAACTTTGAGATTCTTTGATTCCCAGAGAGGCCTCTGTAGGAGAGTGAGATCCCCATCATATCACAAAAGAAAGAAGCAGGAGGCAAGTGGACAGCGCCTGATGTTTTATGAATTGGTAATAGGAGAAAAAGGACTAAAATAGCTAAAAATGAAATTTCCTTAGAAGATCTTCCAGAAGATAACACTTGAAGGCAGCAGTTACTGTTTGTGTTTGGGTGTTGGCAGGAATCTGCTAATTGCAAATCAAACACCTAAGCAACTAATACTTGGGAGCCTCAGGCACAATAAGTAGGCAGATTGCCCAGACAGTTAGCAGTAAGAGGTAGCTGCAAGGACTGTAGGGATCTTTTCATTAAATATAGCAGGATGATATGGAATTCAGATATCCATTTGAGGGTCTAATCTGGCCTCAGATTCCAGATGAGTGACCCTGGGCAAGTCACTAACCCTGCTTGCCTCAGTTTCCTAATATGCAAAGTGAACTGGAGAAGGAAATGACAAACCACTCCAGTATCTTTGCCAGAAAACCCCAAGAAGGCATCTCAGAGAGTTAGACACAACTGGTAAGACTAAACAACAAATAAAGGCTCTTCTTTTTATTAAGTATTAAAAGATAGGAAGAGAGTGGGAGGAAGGGAGGGAAAGAACATAAATCATGTAACCATGGGCAAATATTCTAAATTGATTAATTAAATAAAAATTTTCAAATAAAAAAAGTATTAAAAGATAGCATGAAATTCAAATATCCATTTAACACACACATTGCACATTGTACATTGGAGCACATTGGAGCTCAAAGGAATCTCCAAGATGATGTAGCCCAACCCCTTTTTTTTACAGCTGAGGAAACTAAGGCACAGAAAGATGACAGTGATTTGTCTAAGGCAGTGGTTCCCAAATTTTTTTGGCCTACCGCTCCCTTTCCAGAAAAAATATTACTTAGCCCCCTGGAAATTAATTTTTTTTAATTTTAGTAACAATAGGAAAGATAAATGCACCTGTGGCCATCACCACCTCCCTGGATCGCTGCAGTACCCACGAGGGGGTGCTAGCGCCCACTTTGGGAATCACTGGTCTAAGGCAAGGCAATTGGAAAAGAAGGGATTCAAACTGAGATCAAGTCATCTTTCCAATATCTAAGTGACCCACAGAAATTGTGATAGTTTAGTGTTCCTACCAGTGACATTAATTGGGTGAATAAAGTGAGGGTTGGTCTCCCTGTTGGAGAAGGTGGGAGGGATGCAGGATTATCTTTCTACTCCAGCTTAGCCTAAAGCATGAAGTGTTCCTTGAAAAAAATGGAAGTTCTTCAAGAGAATATGGAAGAGTGGCATTCATATGAAAGATGGGGGAGATCAAAATCTGCAGTGGAGTGAAGGATAGAAGAATGTGACAAAGAGAAGTAAGGGAAGAAGGGCCACTGAATCCTGGGAACAATGTTAGCAAGTTCAAGGCTCTTCTACAAGAAAGCAGGACTGTATCTTCCTCAGAGAAAGAGGTCTCCTGTGCTCCATGAAATGGGAATGAATATCTACAAGAATCAAAGGATGAGAAGAGAACTAGGAATAGTCGTGGTAGAATGTAAGCTCCTTGAGGGCAGGGACTGGCTAGCAGGCACTTAAAAGAGTATCTACTTTATATACTGATCAATTAATCATTCAGGCTTCTGAGAGACACCAAGGTTGACATCTGTTGACATGACAAAAGAAATAGAGATGTGCTCTCTTCCTAGAATTTGGATAGAGAAGAATCCCGAGGCTGATCAGACCTGATGGGCAATAACTACTCTTCACAGTTCATGTAAAGCTAGAAGCCATGGGCAAGAAACTGTCACTTAATGCTTGTATGACCTTAGGCAAGTCACCCTACTTCGATGGGCCTCCATTTTCTTAAATGTAAAATAGTTTAGACAGTTTCTAAGGGCCCTTCTAGCTATCTGTGATCCTATAAAACTGGACTCTCGGACACATGGTGACTTCCTGACTGCTAACAATTAAAATCAGAGATCTCAAAAGAGAAAAGATGACATGAGAAATGACACTGGTTAAGAAGACGAACAAATTTTGTATTTTTGGACCAATGGTTTAAGAAGCAGGGATGGGAATCATATGCTGCTCTGCTTGGTTTCAACACCAGGAATATCAATCAGTGCCATCTCCAGGATAAGCTCATTGCCTGAAATCTCATCATCATGGAGATTGATTCAGCTTTGATCCTCAACACCTTCAGTTTCCTCTTGCTTCTGATTGGAGGCTAAAAGATCAATAAAAATCTTCCCCATAACCTCTCTTTATAGAAGTCTCAGAAGGTTGCAGAAAACTCTTCCTTTCCTAGCAGCTGCTACACTTGGTTTTGACTCTGGGTACCATCTGCCCTTCCCCATGGCAGTTTTTGTGTATTGTTTTCCTTCATTAAAGTGTAATCTTCTTGTGGGCAGGGACTGTCTTTCTTTTTCTTATGTGTATCCCTAGTGCTTAGTGTAGTACCTGGCACATAGTATGAGCTTAATATTTATTGACCGACTTAAGAGTGCTTTAATGAAGGCCAAAGAATAATATATTTTCCTTGAGGCTTGCAGATTTGATCAAAGGATTTTAATTTGAGATGGAGTAGGGGGAGGAGAGGGAAAAAAACCTGCTCACATATATCCACTATATACAATAGAGAAAACAGAGAAATAACAAAAATACTAGTGGAGAAACTCGGTAATTCACAGGAAGCCATATCCAAAAAGAGGAACAAGAATAATGCTTATGAACTCAGCCATAGACTGATGCACAGAATATATGAAATAAACCAATTAAACCAAAGACCTTACTGCTAAAAGTTAAAGATGACTTTATAGCTATAGCTGAGACTTGATTAGAGATGTTCATGATTGGATTGTGGCTGTGAGGAGGTTCATCTCAGTTTAAAGTGACAGATTAAATACAAAAGAAGAAAGATAGCATTGCATATTAAAAAGGTGCACTTCAGTGAGGAAGGGGTTAGGGATGGAGAACACTGAGGTGTAGATCACTGAAAGAGGAAATAAAAATGGTGTTCCAGTGAGAGTAGTCTATAGATCAATGAGCCAGGAGGAGGAAATTCCAGCAGCAGATCGTAAAGTTAGTATAAAGGCATAAGAAGAGGTGCCTGGGAACCATGTACTTGATCTCTTCTTTCTCTTCTAAAAACAAAACAGTTGACAAATTATTGACTTGATTTGTTGATGATTTTGTTATTCAAAATGCTGAGGAACCCAGGAAGAAAAATGTTATTCTGGATCTCATTATGACCAGTTAATTGGTTGATAAAGAAGCAAAGACAGGAACAATCAAAAGAATTGACCAGACAATCTTAAACATCATTATATATACATAGGAATATGGGCTAGAAATAGTATATGCTATGTGACTTATATTTTGGGAGGATGCATTTCAAAGAATTTAGAAAAACAAGAAGGATCCCAAAGGGATCAATGCAGCTACACAGGGAATTCATTGACCAACCCTTATTTTTAAAAGATAAATGCAAAGGATAGAAGCAAGTGCAAATAACTGAGTGAATAGAACAGAATAACATGGTTCTGTAAAGGTGGTGTCAGGCATGCTAAAGCCCAGAACTAATTGGGACTAGTAGTGAATACTAAAAAATAAGCCAAAAAAGAACTTTAAATCTATATTTAAATTAAAGGTGTGGGGATGAGGGGAAAGGTAAGGCCAGTGGTCCAAATGAATGGGATCAATATGGTCAGAGAAAGAAGAACTACTTAACTTTTTAAATGATATTTTCTCTGCCAAAGAGAATGTATTTCTGAGTAGTACATCTAGAATAAATATGGTCAACAGGGACTTGAAACCTAACTGGCTTCAATGAGCTCAAATCACTAAGCCTGGAGAAACTGATGGGAGGGATGGACTAGATAGCATTTCACATGAAAGAAATCTATAGGTTTTCAGGGAACCATCAAATTCGTTGTGGGTTAACAGTGCCTTAGGCTACAAGACAAGCAGGAAGCCTTATGAGAGGCATAGTGCCAAGGACAAGGGAGGTGATAATCCCTCTCGACTCTGCCACTGTCAAAATGTTCAGAATATTGTGTTTAGTTCTGGGCACCATGTTTTAGAAGTACTTTATAAACCAGGACACATACAGAAGAGGGACAAGGGGACTCAAAACCACCTCCTATAAGAATCAGTTCAAGTAACTGAAGAGGAAGGTGATAAGACAGTTATTCAAGTCTGAGTTGTTATTATCTACAAGAGGAATTAAATTTATTTTGCTGGATTCCAGAAGGATTTGCAAGTGGAAGTGTGAGTCCACCAGGTAGTAGAGTGGAAGATTTCAACTTTGAGGCAGATAGGTAGCCCTGTGGGATAGAGTCCTGGACCTATATTCAACATTCATACCTGGGCTTGGATACTGGCTGTGTGGCCTTGGGCAAGTCACTTAGCCTCTCTCTGCCTCAATTTCCTCCTCTGTAAAATGGGGATTATAATAGCACCAACATCCCAGGGTTTGGTGGAGATAAAGTGAGATAATGTTTATAGTGTTTCTAAAGCCTTAGTTCATATGGAAATATGTTTTGCAAGACTTCACATGTATTATTAGTGTCATATAGCTTGTTTTCTTCAATGATTGGGGAGGAGTTGGAAGGAGAGGAAAAAATTGGAACTCAACCTTTTAAAAATAACTGTTAAAAATAAATAAAAGAAAAAAACTTTAGAGCAATGTATGAATGCTAGCTTTTATCATCATCATCATCTTAATAAAAGGAAAAACTTCCCCCCAAATTAAAGTTTTCCAAAAGTAAAATGGAACATCTCAAAAAGTGTTGAATTTCCCAGCACTAGAGTTCTTTAGGTTGTGGCTAAATAATCGCTTGTCAGGGATGTTATCAGGGGGATTTCTGTTAAGGAACTGGTTGGCCTCCATGGCCTGTAATATCCCTTTTGCTTCTGAGATTCTAGAATTCTGTAAACAAGGGCAAGGGAGATATGATAAAAAGAAAAGTATTCTCCACATCAAGTGGTGAGAGGAATACCAGGGCTGTGTGGGATTAGTCAGGAAATTTTTTGGAAGAGGTTCAAGCTTAGTCTTTGAAAGAAGTGATGACAATGTTTTGGCAGAGAGGAGATGAAAGCATCTTCCAACCTGGAAGCCTAAAGATGGTCATTTAGAAAAGATTCAACTGTAAACAAGAGTGAAGAGTGAGGATGGGGTCATAGTCAGGAGCCTGACCTTAAACTTTGGCTCTGCCATTTATCTGCTCTCTTGGTGACTGGAGCAAGTGATTTCACCTTTCTAGGTCATTTATTCTCTTTTTTATCCAATGAGGGAGTATGATGGGATGATCCTGAAAATCCTTCCTAGCTTTTAATCCATGATATTCTGAAAGGAGTAGAGGACTGATAAAGAATTTCAATTTGACAGAATTGATAAGGAGCTCCTTTAGTTCAGAAGGGACAAAGATATGTTTGTTTTTTTTTTAAGAACAACAGCATCAGCCATGAAGAGACCTGGAGTTAATGTGTATGATGGAGTGGAATAGAGAGGACCTAGAGCATGGGGGACTGTTACGGTAGGATTGCTATTCCAAGGGCCATGGGAATGAAGAGGGATAGATATGTGTCATTGTGTGTGAAGAACTGGCAGAACCCCACTTGAACTTACTGTTAAAAACCTGAGGAACCAAAAGAACGACGGTGCCGTCGAATGGAATGATGAAGGGGTGGGAATGAAAGGTAAGATGATTAATTCAGTCATTTGGAAATTACTGTGATGGATTTTTGAATCTACAAAGACCTGTGCCATTGCTGATTAAATCTCAGGGGAAAGAATCAAGCAGGTGAGGTCAAGGAGGCTATTCTTAAGATAGTTTTTTGGCTATGCCACTAGTTACATGCTGAGAAAGGACTCTTAAAAGGGTCGTGTTAACTCATCTCACACATTATAACTATTCAAAAGCCTACACAAGATAGAGCAAGGCAAGATAACCAGTATGCTGGGGCCCATCTGAGGGTATGGTGATTCACTGGCCATACTTGTGGAAGAGGAGGAAAAGAAGAAGTAGGGGAAATGCAGTGGAGAGATTTTAAAAATTCATTTCTGAATGACTGAGTTAATCATCGCCCTATTCACTCCCACTCCTTCATCATACAATCAGCGGCACAGAACAGAAATTCTTCTGGTTCCCCAAATTTTTAACAGAGGTATTTTGGTTGAATAATTTCAAATGATCAACAGGGTTCTGCCAATCCTTCCTGCACAATGACACGTATCTTCATTCCTTCTTCATTCCCATAGCCTTCCTCATAACCCTAAAATAAGCTTTGAATGTGTACAAGAGTTTTGTCTGGGCCCTTGGCTCCAGTTTATCACTTGGCTGGGAGATCTCTGAAAGGTAAGCCTGCCTCGGACCTAGAATTGCCTTGTTCAGGCTTCATCATCTACAGTGTCTCACTCCTCCCAGCCCCACTTACCTGATGAGATTGGCTAAGAAGCACACATCTCTAACCAGAAGAGCATGAGGAAGACTTGTTCGTTGCTCCTGGATTGTTAGTTGCCAGGGAGAGTCTTATAAATAAGGTTTTTTTTTTTTTTTTGGTATCTTGAAAGGTTATGTAATGATTTCTAAGCCGCAGGGGCTAGCCTTCAAGCAGCTACTTCCTCTTGGAGGAACTGCTTGCCCCTATCTTGCTAGGATTGGAGTAGGAGTGGGTATGTGGCTCACATACCAAGAGAGAGGCCTGGTGTCTTGTAGGATATATTCAAACATAGCTACCTGCTGAGAGAGAGAGAGAGAGAGAGAGAGNTGATTCATGAAGCTATGGTCCCCCTGGGAATAAATGGGAGATGGTGCCCCTCAGAAGAAGGAGGTAAGAGCCTGGAGACTCAGATTCTAATACTGGATCTGTGGCCCATTTATTAACTGGGCACACTGTGCAAATCACTTCCCGGCTCTGGTCTCAGTTTGGACTGCTCCTCCCAAATGCCCGAGGAGGAGAATATTGGGGGCTTGGAGGCTCAGCGGGCCCTGTCACTTAGAGGTTACTCTGTGGCAAATAGATGTTGTGGATATAGGCCTCTCTCCCTAAGCCTTTCAAGGGCAGGGGCCATTTTATTTTGGTTTTATATCCTTCAGGAGGAGAGGAGAGAGGAGAGGAGAGGAGAGGAGAGAGGATGGGAGGGGAGGGGAGAGGAGGGGAGGGAAGGGGAGAGGAGAGAGAGACAAGAGAGAGAGAGAGAGACAGAGACAGGCAGACAGAGAGAAATACACAGCGATAGAGACAGACACAAAGACAGAGAGAGACAGAAAGAAACAAACAGACATAAAGACAGAGAAAGACAGAGATACAAAGATACAGACATAAAGACAGAGACAGAAATACAGACAGAGACAGACAGACATAGAGACAGATAGAAAAGAGAGAGATACAGAGACAGACATAAAGACAAAGAGACAGAAACAGAAACAGAGACAAAAACAGACAGACATAAAGACAGAGAGAGACAAAAACAGAAATAGTTACAGACAAAAAAGAGACAGAGACAGAAAAAGAGAGATACACAGAGACAGAGACAGACATTGAGACAGAAACAGAGACTCACAGAGCCATAGAGACAGAGAAAGAAATAGAGACACACAGAGACAGAAACAGAGATATATAGATACTTAGGGAGAGAAAGAAACAGATACACAGAGATTATTGCTGAGGGAACTGGACACAAAAAAGACTTAACTACAAAGCAACAGGGGTGAAAACACCTGAGTGCCCCTGAAGGCAGTGTTAGCATGGGTTAGCTGGCACAGAGCCACATGGCCTATTGGCAAAAATGTGGGATTTGGGGATTCAAGGACCTTAGGCAAATAATTTCTTTTCTCTGGGCTTCCATCTACTCATTTGTCAAATGAGGCCACTAGACATGATGATCTAAGCAAACGGCATTTGAAGAAACTTTAGCAACTTAAAGATATTTAAATGGAATGTGACTATATAAATTTACCGGGTCTAAAGAGTCTATGCAATTGCCTCCCAACCTGGAGAAATTATATTTCATTTAAAATTAAAAAAAAAAGACAAGAAGAGAAATAACCTGACGGAACATATAGTTTGACTCCCAGATTTTACAGACTGACAAGGAAACTGAGGCATACAGAGTCTAGTGACTTCTTAGCAGTCACGCAGACAGTGACAGAGCTGTAATTCAGACCCAGTTATTCTGATTCCAATTCCATGAATCTTTCCATTGTGCCACCTCCCAAGATAAGTTGCTTCCAGTTCTGGATTTAGAGTGAATAGGATTTGTCATTGAAATAAACTTAATAAGGGCACCGGCAATTAGGAACACTTAAAGACCCTGAGTCTTTAGCACCTGAATCCATGCATTTTTTTGAGTTTTGATGACAGATGCTGATGAACAACCAGAGGTTTCCAAATGCAGAGCCTGCTCAGAGAAGGCTTTTTTTTTCTTTTTTTTTTTCAAGTTTAATTTAATTTTTAATTTAATTTTCTTTATCAGAGAAGACTTTTCTATCCCAATATTTGGTCATTCTCTCTTCAGGCCCCTACCACCTTACAGTGTCAGGCAGTAATCTCACCACCAGGCTTCCATACCCAGTGAGATGGCAGTGTTAATTTGCTGCCCTTCCCCAACTTATTCATTCCTTGAACAAGGAGCTGGTCAGTTCCTATTTAGTTCAGATAAGAACGGTTGCAGGCATTGTTCTCCCACGAGCAAGAAATGACCCAAGCTACATTGTACACAGCTATTCAATGTTCCAAGGCAAGGCATTCACCTTGTGCATGCAGGGTATTGGCTTCCCAAAGCAGGAAATGCAGACTGGAAAGACTTGTTGCTTTCTGGTTGTCAGCATTCAGGGGAAAACAAAACTAAACCAAAAAAGAAAAAGAAAGCCCTATTTCCAACTTTTGATCTGAATCAGGAAGGGATGCGGGGAGCCAACATGACCTCCATCCCTACGTGTCAGGGCTGAATATCGTCACAGAATCCCAATCAGATAGGCATAAGACTTTGTTGTGGATTTCTGCTCCGTGGACTGCTTCCTTGGGGACTGATTTAACTGGACATTTTCACAATGAAACCGACTTTGTTGATAGGACGACAAAACCGCCAAGTTACATGGTTGACTTGGCAAGGTCCCCTGAAGGGGAAAAAAATGGGCCAAATAAGGTGTATCATGTTGTTACTTGTCCCAGAACACTTGATCCTTTGTGGTACAAAGGGACTGCTCACCTCTGACTCCCAGCTCTGCTGCCAACTTACCTGTTGGTGATAACCTGCCCTCCATATCGCTCCTGCTCCTTTTAGACCTGGGACTTCCCAGCTCCCAGTGCTGCTAAGGAGCTCCAATGACAACGTTTTCCCTTTTTATACAGAAAAAGTAAGGAGATAAATTGTGGGCAGGGCCAGTTCTTGACAAAAATCACAAAATAAAACTGCTGTGAAGCTTTTTTGTGCCATCCTGCCCTTCCTTCCTGGCTCTGCTGTGCTGTCTAGGACACCCTGTGTAATGCTCCCCCCTGGACTTGTCCTGCCTTTATAGCTGCCATAAAAGAATTCCATTTACTACGCTAGATCTCAAGAACTTCTTATTCCCTGACTTCCCTGGCAACTTGTGTGTGTGTGTGTGTGTGTGTGTGTGTGTGTGTGTGTGTGTGTGTGTGTTGGTGGGGGGGCAGCTTAATAGGGGTGACTAGTATGATGTAGAAGCTAAAAAAATGAAAGCAATTAAATTGTAGGCTGCATTGGGACATGTAGTATCCAGAGGGAAGGTGGTAGTTCCATCGTGCACTGCACTGATCTGACTGTATTCAAAGAGTTGCCTTTAATTTGGGATCCTTCAAGTTGGAGCTTAGCATATTGACCAGAGTTTAGCACAGTGGCTAGCACATAGTAGGTGCTTTCTAAATAAATACTTATTGATGCAGACTGACCTACTGCCTGACTACCTGGAACTTGTTCCAAAGAGAACAGCCAGACTGGTGAGAATACTTGAAATCAGGCTAGTGGATAATGGCTTAAAGAAATCGTGGACATTTAGCCCAAAGAATAAAAGGTTGAGGGCTAAGGCATGGGGAAGAACAATAGTAGATATCAATGGGCCTCTGAAGAGATGTCATATGAAAGAGAGATTGCCCTTTTTTTGCTTAGCTCTAGAGGGTAGAACTAGAAACAATGGATGGAAGTGTCCAAGGCAGTTTTTTTTTGGTTCAATTAAAGGGAACAACAACAACAACAAAAAATCCTAATTTTTAGAGCAGTGATGGGGAACCTTTTAGAGCCTGAGTGCCCAAACTGCAACCTTTATGCCATATGTGAACCCCCACCTTACCCCAGACAGAGAAGGGAGGAAGAGCTCCCAATGGGCTGCTGGGCAGAGGGGAGGGTCATGTAAGAAATGTCCTCAGGTGCTCCAGGAGAGGGGGAGGAGAGCAGCCCTCTCCAGCAAGCTCTGGCACACATGCCATAGGTTCACCAACACAGTCGTAGAGTCATCTCAAAGCAAATGTCCTTTCTTCTGCAGAGAGGTCTCCCAAGAAAGGTGGGATGACCATTTGTTGAACATGTTTCTGAGTGGATTCTTTTGCAGATAGACTAGGTGACCTCTTAGCTTCTATAATTCTATAGGCTATTGGGCAAAGAGAGGAAAGATAGAGCTGCTTCTAGATCAGTTCAGCCTGACTATCTGTTCAAAGATATACTAATGGGTACAGGGCAGTTTAATTTGGAGCTGGGGTGGGTGTTGGAATGGAGGACTTGGTTTGGTTGAGTTAGCTTGGGGTTGCCCTCAAGGATTAGCTTTTCTTGTAACTAGACTGTACCAGTGTAAATAACTTTTGGAAGCAAGTCATTATCTGGACAGCTTGTAGGCAGATGAGCCTGGAGGAGGTGAGGAGGCAGAATGGGGAGGGGGTGACATCCAGTCTTAAGATTTCATCAGCCCAACCAAAGGCCTTAGTGAAAAAAACAACCCCAAAACCAAGACCAGACAGGTTGGGGATCTGAAAAACCAAAGCCTTAGAGAGAGCTTGGAGAATTGGAAAGAAACCTATTCGGACTTGGCTCAAACTTAAAGAATGTGAGGAAGTTCTTTGGGGGTCATTTGGTTATTTTGTGAACTCTCTTTGGTTTCCCTCAAAGTTTCAGGTATGTGCTTGACATTTGGCCAAGGACACTGGGAAGCCCTTATAAAAACCCTGACCCAATGCACCATCCCCACAGGCCTGACACATTATTCCTTCCTGAGGGCTCCTCGGAAAGGTCTCCGTTCAGTAAATTGCATTTATTCAAATGATCTGTCTCGGAAGGATGCCAGAGCTGTAGACATCCTCCTGGGATTGGAACCTTCAGTTCCCCGGAGCTGAGGTATTTCAAACCTGAGGCTTAGGTCACCAAGCCAGCCCCCAAGGGGACCAAATGCAAATTCTGGTCTTTAATTTAAATCTGGTTAAGTGGATAGGTGCCCTCCTGCAAAGTAGAGATGGCAGTGTCCCAGAATACCCTGGGATGGAGGAGCTGCTGTCTCACAGCAAAGCCCCCAGCCTCAGGCAGCTGGGGGAGGAGGTGAAAAGAGCCCAGAATATATGTACCTGCTGGATGTGCCTGGGAAAAAAAAAAGTGTTTTCTGACCCAAGCAGCCACCAGCTGACTGGCTGAATGTGATTATTCCAATTTTAGCTCTGGTGAGGACAAATGCTACAAGTCATTATATAAATGTGTGTGTGTGTGTGTGTGTGTGTGTGTGTGTGTGTGTGTGTGTGTGTGTGTAAGGGGGTCCATGTTTGTGTTTGTGTGTATTCTCCTGCACAGGTACTAAGCCCAGAGAAAGGTTTGTGTGCTCCCAATCACTAGGCTCGGAGCCGGGTTATAAAACACACTGAAAGCAGGAGCTCATGATGGAAATAATGACACCAGTGCAAACATGCTGATGCTAATGGGCACCTCTATAATAAATCCCACTGAGGTTTTAAAAGATCTGTGTGCTGTTGGGGAGAGGATCGCTGGGGCTGCTGCCTCAAGTCAATCTTGTCATTTCTGTTTCTGGAACTGTTTGCATCTGGAGCAGGGACTAAGGAGGCCCCAGCCGAGGAGCCTGGGATGGAAAGGCTGCTTGTGCCTAGCTCCCAGGCAGTCTGGTTCTGACAGTCAGCCTCTAGCCCAGAGTGACCGTGAGGCCACCGTGGTCTGGACAAATGCCATCCATCAATCAACGAAGTCCCATTGTGCATTGGCAGTTGGAAAGCTTTGGTATGGAGGTGGGAAATCTGGGTCAGAGAGTCCCTGGATCCTAATAGTTTGGCCTTGGGCAAGTCATGTAGCAAGTCCCTTTACCTCCCTGAATTTCAGGATCCTGATCTAGAAAATGGGAAGTCGCCAACTTCTTGTAATGTCGCTTGGTTTCTCCCAAGAGCAAAAGGTTCATCTTTTTAACCCCAATCTCCTTCTAGTGATGTTTATGTGAAACTGAGATCAATGAGAAAGCCCATGGTGACTTCGCGAATAGGCTGGATCAGACGAAGACCAACTAAGAAGAAATGGGCCAAATGAATGTCCCAAAGAAATCTGGAAGGATGGCAATTTGGAACTATGCCCAAAGGGTGTTAAAAGACTGCCTGCCCTTTGATCCAGCCATACTACTGCTGGGTTTAAACCCCAAAGAGATAATAAGGAAAAAAGACTTGTACAAAAATATTTATATCTGCACTCTTTTGGTGGCAAAAAAATCAGAAAATGAGGGGATGTTCTTTGATTGGGGAATGGCTGAACAAATTGTGGTATATGCTGGTGATGGAATACTATTGTGCTAAAAGGAATAATGAACTGGAGGAATTCCATGTGAACTGGAATGACCTCCAGGAAGTGATACAGAGTGAAAGGAGCAGAGCCAGGAGAACATTATACACAAAGACTGATACACTGTGGTAAAATTGAATGTAATGTACTTCTGTGCTAGCAGCAATGCAATGATCCAGGACAACTGTGAGGGACTTATGAGAAAGAATGCCATCCACATTCAGAGAAAAAACTGTGGGAGCAGAAACTCAGAAGAAAAATAACTGCTTGATCACATGGGTCGATGGGAACATGATTGGGGATATTGACTCTAAATGACCACCTTAATGCAAATATTAATAATATGGAAATAGGTCTTGATCAATGACACATGTAAAACCCAATGGAATTGCTTGTTGGCTATAGGAGAAGGGTAGGAGGAGGGGAAGGAAAGAATATGAATCATGTAACCATGGAAAAATATTCTAAATCAATTCATTAAATAAAATTTAAAAAAGAAGAAATCTGGAAGCAGTGGAGTTGGGGCTATGCATTCAGGGTGAGGGTTAACTGTTGGACATTCTGTATGTCCTTCTGGTGTCCTCTTGATGTAGAAAGAAAAAAGCGACTTTGGTGCATTTAGTCATGACCATGTCATATCAGAAAGGCAGGCATGACTGTGAGCTGCATCTTTGGGAAGCATATCTATAAGATCACAAATGTATTTGGGCAAAATGGTGGTAATCATATTTTTATTGCTTCCTTCACAGGAAATCTTTGAAAAACCCAATTTGGGGATGAGAAAGGAAGTCATTTCCTCTTCCCTCCCAGGTAGCCAAGAAAGACTGACTTTTGAATTGTCTGCCTGTAAATAAGTACAGAGGTCACTTATCCATGAGGTAGCAAGATAGCCAGTGTCTCTGTGGATAAGACCTTCATCCTGCACATTTTAGGCACATAGACCAAGAGCTATGGCTGTGCTGAGTATCCAACTACCAGACCAACTAGAGGCACTTCTATAGGGAAACTGCCATTATTTAGAATAATGAAAATAAGGAAAGGCAGGGAGGACCTTTCCTAGGCAGAGTTGCACAAGAGAAAACAATTATTACCAGCCTCTTCACTAGTGTCTCTGCATCCAGTCTTTCCTTCTTTCCAATCCACCCTTCACATAGCTGCCAAAAGAACCTTCTGGAATCTTAAGACTTGACTATGACCTTTGCATATTCATAAACCTTCAGTTACTCTCCCTCTCTTGCCTGCCATTTAATTAGTTATGTGTGCAATTTAAGACCCACCATGATCCAACTCCTACCTTATTTCTCTAGTCTCATTTCATCTTTCTCTCTTTATTAAAATTTAATTTAATTTTTTAAAAAACCCTTACCTTCTCTCTTAGAATCAATTTTCAGGCAGAAGAGTGGCAAAGGCTAGGCAATTGAGGTTAAGTGACTTGCCCAGGGTCACATAGCTAGGAAGTAAGTGTCTGAGGCTACATTTGAGCCCAGGTCCTCCCGACTCCAACCCTGGAACCTTATCTACTATGCTCTCTAGATGCCTCATTTTAATCTTCTTTATCTGAACTAGCTGTACCCAGAATTTAACTTGCCATATTCAACCCCTATGCATTTGACCCAGCCTATTCCATGCCAAGACTGTGCTCCCTCCTTACAGCAGCCTTTCAAGGCTTCATCTAGCCTCCAAGGGTCAGCTTGGGCATGGTCTTCTTTGGGAAGATGTTCTCCCCAGTTGAAAGTGATCTCAGGGTCCTTAAATTTTTAGACAGCACTTTCTCTGGATCTCTGCCCTAGCCCTTACCCTTGCTACTTTAGGCCTTGGCATTTTGTTTCTCCGTGTAAATGTTATAGCCATACCCCTATAACCTCCTTAAGGATAGGACCCATTTCTTTCTTTTCTTTTCTTTTCTTTTCTTTTTTTTTTTTGTCTTCCTGGCACAGTCCTAATAAATATGGCAAATAAACAAATAAAAGGTGCCTAATAAGTGTTTGTTGCCTCTAATAATATTGAATAGCATATAAAGAGAACTAAAAATTGCACTTTATCAGTGCTATCATTTTTTCCTCCCAAGGAAGTAGATGCTTTTATTATCTCTATTTTGCAGATGAGGAAACTGTGGCAGGCAGGCAAGCAGGCAGGCAGGGACACACAGCTGGTACTGAGGCTCAAGTCTTTTTTTTAAATAATTAATCAGTTTGTTTTTTTTTATTTTGGATATTTTCCCATAGTTACATGTGAGGCTCAAGTCTTTCTGATTCCAGGTTCAGTTCTTTATCCCCTAGGCTGCCTAATCAGCCCATTCTATCTTTCATATTCAAAGATGCCATTGCCACGGGTAGTGTTACCACCGTAGGTACCATAAGAGAAAAGACTGGTGTATGAGCAGCTCTCCTTTGCTCTTGGGTTTTCCCACCAATTAGAGTGGTAGGACAATTGCTCTGTGGGGCAGCCAGGTAATAATACCTGTTGCTAATGAGCCAGAGGAGGGGTCCAGTCTCATTTGCCCTTTGATGCTACCTTCAGGCAGCCTGTAAAAGCAGAACTCGATGAGGCTTCTGGATTCATGTTTTTAAAGCGGCTCTGTTACTGCAAAGCCCGTCGTGTTTTGGATTTTGAGTAGCGAGAATAACAGAGCTAGAAGCTACCTCTGTGTGGCCCAGGAATAAAGTTCTGAGCAATCTGTGTTTACTTGAGTGACTTTCCTGCTTGCCTGTTTATGGTTTTCTAGGTGATGGGAGGTAGTCTTATCAACTGCTCCATGAACAACTAGCTGTTCCCTGAATTTGACTTGCCATTTCCCACCTCTGTGCATTTGGCTTGGTCTATTTTATGCCGAGGTTGTACTTCCTCCTCATTGCAGTCTTTCAGAATCTTTATCCACCATTTAGGATCAGTATAGGTACTGTCTTCTCTGGGAAGATGATCCCTTTGTGAAAGTCATCTTAAAAATTTCTGACACATAGTAGGTATTCAATAAGCATTTGCTGATGTGACTGTCCTACACATGTCTGGAAAAGTCTTAGACATAGCAGACATCAAAAGGTTCAAGTAATGATACTGTGGTGTTACAGAGGCAATGACAACTGCATTTGCTATTAGTACCCAAGGAGCTCTTCCTTTGTTCGTACTTGCCTGTGACAGAAGGGATCCCTACCTGAGAGGTCTGTAGGACTCTGGAATTAGAGGGAAGACAGACCTACAGCTGTATACCTCCAAGGTTTGCAGCTGCTGGAGTATTTTGTTTTGACCCCTTTTTTGTGGACACTTTTGGAAGGTAGGTTTCTACTTTTTTTTAGGAAGATCTGAATTCAAAGCCAGCCTCAGGCACTTACTAATTATGTCACCCTGTGTCAAGTCGCTTAGCCTCTGTTTGCCTCAGTTTCCTCATCTGTATACTGAGGGCACCTAGTTTTCGGGTCGCTGTGAGGATAAAATGAGATTTGTAAAGCCCTTCATAAACCTTAAAGTATTATGCAAATGCTAGCTATTATAATTACCATTCTATTGTTCCTCATTCCCACTCACCTGCCAGAACCTGAGTTACTTCCCTCACAATCAGACCCTGGGTACAGTAGACAACTCAGGAGATGATCATGCATTTGCAATGCAGGAATCACTGAGTAATAGGGTTCATTCTGAGGTCCCTCAGACAGTGATGCTTCTTTCCTTTTTTTTTCAAATAAAGATTAGTTTTCTCTTCCTCTTACAACCCCTGCCAGCCCACTGAGAAAATGAGAAAAACAAAGCCCCTGTTATAAACCTGTATGGTCAGGCAAAACAAATTCCCACATTGGCCATGTCCAAAAGAATTATGTCTTACACTCTTACTCTGAGAGCATTGCCTATTAGGAGGGAGGCAGCCTATTTCATCAGGAATCATCCAGAATCATGGTTGGTCATTGCAATGATCGAGTCCTTAAGTCTTTCAAAGTTGATTGTCTTTACGACATTTTTTTGTAATTATATAAACTATTTAGGTTCTGCTCACTTCACTTTGCATCAGTTCATATAAGTTTTGCCAGGTTATTCTGAAGCCAAGTGTTATTTCTTTTAGATCAGCCCAACTCCCCCACAAAAGAACAAGGAATGCCTAACCAACTCTGGCCATTCATTCCATTCAATAGCTCCACGATCCAGGGAAAAAATATCAGGGGAACAATTCCCCTGCCCTGAAAAGAGAGCTATTACTCTTGAGTGAGTCAGGCACCAAGTTACCTTATTGACTACCTTTTGTTACCATTGGGATTGACATTGAACCAATCAATCAATAATCAGTTAGTATGTATCTGCTGTATGGCAGGCACTTGCTAAGCACAGGGCATACAAAAGGAGGCAAAAGGTAGTGCTTGCCCTCAAGGAACTCACAGTCTAATGATCCACTTGCTCCCCCTTTGGAGCTGGGACTCTTAGTATATCGGTATAGTGGAATGTCAGAGTGAGAAAGAAACTTTGCCAATAATTTATCTAGTCATGAGATCAAAAAGGCACAGGATTTAGAGTGGAAAGACTTGGGAATTAAATTTTCTTCAAAATACACTTAAGGGCCATCTGGGGCAAGAGGTTCTCCTGAACCTGCCATTTTATTTACTATTTTTGCATAATCTTTTTTTTTGTTCTTTTTTTTTTAAACCCTTGTACTTCGGTGTATTGTCTCATAGGTGGAAGATTGGTAAGGGTGGGCAATGGGGGTCAAGTGACTTGCCCACGGTCACACAGCTGGGAAGTGGCTGAGGCTGGGTTTGAACCTAGGACCTCCTGTCTCTAGGCCTGACTCTCACTCCACTGAGCTACCCAGCTGCCCCTTTGCATAATCTTATATCTCCCAAGAAACTGTAAACTCCTTGAGGGCAAGGACTGTTGCATTTTTATCTCTCTAATACCCAGTATAGTTCCTTGCTATAAAATAAATTTTTATTTTTTCCCTAATCACATGTAAAAACAATTTCTAACATTTTAGAAGCATATTTTTGGTGCTTAATAAATGTTGGTTGAATTATATTGATTTAAATCTAGTCAAACTGCCTAATTTCACAGAATAGAAAACTTAAGTCCCAAGAGATGAAGTGACAGAGGACCTGGTTCAAATCTTGTCTCAGCCATTTCCTGTGTGACCCTAGGCAAGTCACTTAACCCCATTTGCCTAGCCCTTGCCCTTCTGTCCTAGAATTATTACTAGGACAGAGTAAGGGTTTAAAAAAAATGAAGTAACTTTAAGGTCAAATGACTAATAATTAGATTATAAATCTCCCAAGGGCAGAGACTGTCTTTTGCTTCTTGTTTTGTATCTTTGGGCTTAGCACAGTGCCTGCACATAATAGGCACTTAATCAATATTTGATTGACTAATTAAGGCAGCAGAACCTAGATTCCAAATATAGGTCTTTTCTATGATATTTCCTACTACATTGTCTTCTTCACCTGAATTCCTCATCTGAAGCATCACCCCCATTTGGATCATTATTCTCCCTCTTTTTTTTACCCATTCCACTTTTTGTATACATCTGTCTGCAAGCCTGGCAAGAAGTTGCCTTGCTCTGCTCTGGCCTGCCACCTCTACTGCTGAGAAACCTCAATCAATACCACCCGTGGAGCTGCAGCATCTCCAGATCCATTCTTGGACCTGGGAGGAGATCTTCTACCTTCTATCCTCTGCCCCAGCCACTTTTAGTTAGGATGTTTCATTGTGAGCCATGCTTCAGGGCTGGGGAACTGGCCGAATTCCAGGACCTCTTGTTGGTGATTCGGTTCTTGGAGGGGGATCAATATACCACTATATATTGTTGCCCACTTTTCCCTTGAAGCAAGTAAAATTTCAAGCAGCCTTTCAGAAAACAAGAGATATCACTGACCTCTGCGTTTCTAAAACTTAAAAATTAATATCTGTCATCAAAAATTTTAAAGGTTTATAGATTATAGTATTTGGAGGTCAAAAGCACCTGAGATACTCAGGCATCTGTTTTGCTGATTCTTAATTCCACAGGAGGTTTTTTTCCCGCCCCAGAAGAGTTGCTTCCTTGATTGAAATAAAAACCTTTCAACCTGCTTAAAGTTTAGAGTTAAGGAAGTGAGGTGCCACAGTAGATAGAGCACTAGTTCTGGAGTTGGCAGGACCTGGGTTCAAATCTGATCTTCGACATCCTAACTGTGTGATCTTGGGAAAGTCTCTTAACTCCTATTGCCTAGCCTGTGCTACTCTTTTCAGAAATGATATTAAGAGAGAATGAAAGGGTTGAAAATAGTTTAGGGACACCAAATTGGACTTGGAGTAGGATGAGAATATCTAATGGTTTAGACCTGAGGGAGATCATCTAATGTCTTGATTTTACAGATGGGGAAAAGGAGGCCAGAAAGATGAAGTGACCTGCCTAATACTGCTTAGGTAGTATATTACAAAGCTATCCATCAGTCCACACACTCTTACTGTGTGCCAGGTATTGTGCATGGTTCTGGGGATACAAGTACAAAGAATAAAGCAAAGCACTTAGCATGGAGTAGGTAGTATATAAATGCTTATTCCCATTCTCTTTCCCTATTGAAAACAATGATGAAAATCCGGCCTCCCACAGATAGGAATTTGGAAAAAGGAGGAAAATTATAATAACCAAATAGCAATACTATTGTAAAAATAGTTTGACCATGTAGAACCCTTGAAAGGGACTTTGAGAATTACTTCTTTAAAGAGTAATAGTCTCCAAACTTTCTTGATTGCATACTCATATCAGGAAAAAAAATGAGCATGCATTCTCAATATGGAGATATCTACTTATTTATAAATTATATACAGGTACTGCTGTACCTAGAGTGGAGGGAGGGAGAAAGAATTTGGAAACTTAAAAAAATGTTAAAACTTGTTTTTACATGTAATTGGGGGAAGTAAAATATTTTTTAAAATAAAATAATGAGATAAAGATGAAATAATATTTGAGCCTAGAATCAAGGGAACCACTGGAATTTATTGAATAGGGGAGTGACCAGGTCAGACCTGTATGTTAGAAAAAGCATTTTGGCAGCTGTGTGGATGCTGGATTGGAATTTGGAGAGAAGAGGCATGAAGACCAATTAGACAGATATTGCAGTTGTTTGAGGGAGAGATTGTGAAGGTCTCTACTAGGCCAGTGGCTGTGTGAGTGGAGAGGAGAAAGATGGGAGACATGCGGATGTTGAACCAAAAAGATTTGTCAGCCAATTGGATGGGTAGATGTGGGGTGGGAGAAAAGTGAGGAGTCAAAGATGACATCGGAATTTCCAAAGCATGGGTGACCAGAAGGGTGGTGGTGCTCTTGACAACAAGATTGGAAGATGGGTGGGTTTGAGGCAGGAGAGATAATGTAATATCATCCCCGATTCTGATCATATTCCAGATAATAATGTCCACTCCATAATGTCCCACCAAAATGATTTCATCCTACCCAAAATGAAATGGAGGAAGTGGGGATAGGCTCTGCCCAGAATGCAGAATGCAACACCATATTTCCAAGGACTACTCACTGTACCCATAAAGGTGTAATAGGTTGAGACTGTGGAATTTCTCTTTAAATGCTACGGGTGGTGGCTAGTTTTGTTTTAGTAGCCTTAAAAGGTCAAGACTGGGTAGAGAAGACGGAGGTTGGCAATCTGTACAGGAGGTGAAGGGACCAGAGTGACATATTCTTGTTGGAGGATAAAGAGAGATGTAGTTATATTGGAGATAAATTCTCCCTTTCATTATTGTGGAAAAGGTGAGATACCATCTGGTTTCTCAAACTCTGATTGATTGATCACTTACCCCTTAAGGGTATGCATATCATGGGGTGAACCTCTGTGCCATGGTCTTGTTTGCATACAGCTTGTGGGATTGTAAAAGCAGACCATATATGCTTTTGTCTGAGTTACTTTAAAAAAAAAAAAAAAGAAAGAAAAGGTTGAATCATGCAGGGTCAAGGATAGATCCCTTGGGCAATTCCACTGGAGACTTCCTCCCTCTCAAGTGGATAATTCATTAATGATTACTTTTTTGCATCTGTTTATTCAAAGAGTCCTGTGTGGCCCTCCTAATGCAGTTGTCATCCAGCTCCTGCCTCCATTTTCTGTGCTCTCAACAAGGATAGCAAATGTAACTCCGTCAAGTGCTCTCTCGAAATTGAGGCATAATATGTCCAAGGCATTCCCCTGATCTAGTTAAATCTGGAGCCTAAGTACTTAAATGAATTTGTCATCTCACAGAAGTGGATTTTCTTTCTATAAATATGGGTTATAATCCATGCCTATCTGTCCTCTGCAGCTTATCTGTGTTCCCCTAAAAGTTTCCCATGGCTGGCCACCCAACATATTTAGAGTCTTTTTTAATTTGTATTGATAATTTGGTGACAATTATGGCATACACTATCCTTTGGTTATTCTTGGTCTCCTCACATAATCAGGTCATATTTTTTTTGCACATACATTTTCTTTGACCATGTCCTTTACTCCATTTTGCTTTTGTTATTCCCTTTTAATAATATGATGCAGTATTCTTAGATCCACAGTGTACCTTTCTATTGACCTTTAGGGGTGATTCTCATTTTCATTTTTTTGGCAACTCTAGGATCTCATATCTCTCATGAACACAGCAACATTGCAAAGACATTGATGTAGTAACCTTAAAAAAAGAAAGAAACAAGGCTAGTCTGACACGATTCCATGCTGACTTTTAGTGATTACTACTTCTGTTTCTAAATACTTACACACTATCCCTTTAATACTGTGGTAGAATTTTGCCACAGATTAGTCAAATTGATGGTCCATAGTTTAAGGACTACTCTCTTGTTCTTTTTTGCCCTTTTACAGTTCTGCAGCACCTCTCACATTCTCCAAGATCTTTCAAAGATCATCGTGAACAGTTAAGCATCACATCTGCCATTGCTTTCAGTACTCATAATATATCTTGTCTTAACCTTGAGCCTGGAACTCACTGAAGAGGCTGTGTACTTTTTGATCATTTCCTCATTTATTCTGTGTTTCAACTCCCCATTGACCATTTTGTATTTTGATTTTCCTAAGTCAAAGATCTTTCTCCCTGAAGAAGAAAACATGATCAAAATTAGAGTTGAGCAGTTCTGCCTTCTCACTATCATTGGTTATTATCAATCAATATTCCAAAAAGTCCTTCTATTGATTATTTTGGTCTCTAACTTGACCTCAATTAGCTAAAAAAGCAAAAACCAACCACAAACCCTATTTTATTGCCCTTAGCTTTCATGACTAGCCTTAACCCACTATGCACTTTAATAACCCTAATAATATTCCTGTAGGACTATGTCACTCTTTCATAGTTTTCTTTTATCATATGCTCTTTTTTCTACTTTCTAAAAATGTCTTTTAAAATCTGAATTGGTCAAGGTAAAGTTGGTTCTTGCCTCTATCTTCCTCCTTGGAATCATTTTTCATTTCCATCTTCAAAATTTCATTTGTAAAATTCTTAAGTCAAGGAATCCTACCTCTCTGTTCTTTGGACTTTTTGAAATCTTCTCTCCCATCATGTCAAGGTTGTTTGCTATACTATATCCACTCTTCTCTTCTCCTTGATCACCAGTTAGTATAAGATAGAGTTATTGCTGGCCCCAAGATCGTCATCATCTTTCATCAGCCAGATTCTAATTAGTCAGGATAAGATCAAAACCCGAAGTTCTTCTTGCCATTTTCTCCACCTTTTAAAGGATAAAATGAAGATAGATAAAAGTAAAAAATGTAACAGTGTCTTTGCTTTTGGCTGAGAGCAGATAAAAGAATATTCAAATATTCTGCTTCTGGGCCAGCTCTGAGAGCTTTTTTCTAAGCTCCTCCTCTAATTTTTCATTGTCATTCTATGTGCTTCCATAATAGTATTGCTTCTGTTCTACCTCTATTGATCTTCCTCCAAATGCTCTTTACCTAAATTTCCATCCATCAGTATGTAGCGTTAATATCGAATATGGAGCCTTTTCTGGCTCCAAAGCAAGTAATCAATCAAACAACCAGCTTTTATTTTAAAATTGTTATGTGCCTGGCACTGTGCTAATCACTGGGGACATATGGACAAAGAATGAGACTGTGGGACACTGGAGCCCTTGCTAACAGAGAGGTGGATCTCTCAAGCTTTGGAATTATGGACTGCAGGGGCTATACTGATTGTCCACACTAAAGTTGAGTGTCAGTATGAGGAGCCTTTGAGAATTGGGCACCACCAGCTTGCTTAAAGAAGGACAAACTGGCTCATGTCAGAAACAGAGCAGGTAAAGGCTCCCATGCTGATAAATTGTAGTATTGGGTCCAGGAGTAGATTCTTTACTTCCAGCTGGACAGTATATAGAAACCCAGTTTAAAAAAACAAAAAAAGATGGAGTCTGAATGCAGATTGAAGCATGCTTTTTTTTTTACTTTATTAGTTTTGTTTTTTCAGTCTGCATTTTTTTCAAGCCTGGCTAACATGGAAGTATTCCACATGAATGCTCATGTATAATCTATATCAAATTGCTTGCCTTCTCAAGGAAGGGAAAGGAAAGGAAGGAGAGATTTGAAACTAAAATTTTTAAATGAATGTTAATATTTTTTACATGTAACAGAGAAAAAAGCAAAATAAAAATTATGTATAAAAAATGAAACAACTCCTAATCTTAGGGAACTAAATTCTAATGAATGAGACAACAAATGTGAATAAAAATATGTGGAGTATAAATATGAGGTGAATAAGTATAAACATACATAAATTAGTTAAGTAATTTGGGAGAGAACACTGGTAGTTGTAGGAATCAGAATAGGATGCTATGTATGTTGTTTTAGCAAATGTAGCCAGCTTCTTCAATAGCCCTGGAGTCAACCATCACCAAAATTACCACTATTTACTCCTTGTTTTTTTTAAACCCTTAACTTCGGTGTATTGTCTCATAGGTGGAAGAGTGGTAAGGGTGGGCAATGGGGGTCAAGTGACTTGCCCAGGGTCACACAGCTGGGAAGTGGCTGAGGCCGGGTTTGAACCCAGGACCTCCTGTCTCTACGCCTGACTCTCACTCCACTGAGCTACCCAGCTGCCCCTTTTTACTCCTTGTTTTGATCATATTTGAATGGCCTTTTCCCTTTTGGGACTCTGAGATAACAATAACTTCTTCTGAGGTTATTGCCAAAAAACTTATTAGCACTTGAACTGGAAAAACCTTGAGATAACTGCTGTGCCTCTCAAGACCAAGGACTATATGTTATTTTTATGCTAATTATGAAAAATCAGCCCATAACGAGATTGTCTCCAGATAACCTCCTTCTATAGCTAATGCCAATGATCTTGAATATATGTCAAAGCCAAGTTGCGTGGAGGATCAATAGTGAATTCAGTAAAGACTGTCTGCAAACTCAGGCACATGTGTCTCAGCCAGGTAGTGCTCCAGAATCTTCAAGACCAGTCGTGAACAAGACTTTCTTATAAATTATATCAGAATCAAAGCTTCTATATATAAGTAGGAACAACCCAGCTTCAAACTGAATGGCTGCCAAAGATTTACTTGGTGATTGTATTGATACATTGAAAGCTGATGGAGAAACAGAAAGTCTGAAGGCCTAGAGGAGTTTACTCCTTAATTGGAAGCCCTTATGGGGGTCCTAACAGTTTCTTCACTCCCTGAAATGAATACATATCCGTGATTTTGCCAGTTACAACATATTCTTATATATGAATTGCATACTGGATTTTCTATTTACCTTTTAGTGGGCTGGAGTTGACATTTACCATATACTGATCCATTTAAAGAATATTTGCACCTGTTACGTGTTTGGAGATGAGTAGGAGAACTAACAATTTCTCCAACCTTTGGCAATAAGCTTGAAAACCTGGGACAACTTAGAGGGTGAGGAAGCATTTCTTTTCTTTTTTTCTTTTTTCTTTCACCTTCTCCCAGACAAAGACCAAATTACACTATGGATAGACATAGCTGTTACTTGGTACCTGTAGAATGAGGAGCATAGGTCAGCCACTGCAGAATTCCTCTTCTATTTCTTGCTTAGAGTAAGATCTTCAGACTTTTCCTGTTCCCTTTTGTAATTCTGGAAAACTGTTATAGAAAACCAATTCTGTTTCCTGCACGTGGGGCTCAGCCACTCCCTGATAATCCCCTCAATTTTCTTATGGAACCTTGTTTTCATCTCTCTTTTGAATTTAGTACTTCATTTAGTTATGCCATTGTTACTTGGGCATTTGTCTTTCCCCCTTCCCCTCAATAAGATTGTAAGGTTCTTAAGAACAAGGTCTGCCCTACACCTCACTTTGGCTCCCCAGCACCTGGCACAGTGCCTTGCCTAGAGCAGGCATTTGATAAAAGTCCATTGTGACTCTAAGATGACTGAATATTTGGAGTAGGCAGACTGATGAGGTGCCCATTAAGACATCCAAATTCAAAGAAAGTTCCCAATTTTCTTTCCCTACAAAATCTGTTGTGTTGTTGGCTGTAGGCTGACCTTCTGCTACTGTAGGGCAGAAAACTGGGATGGCAGAGGAGGCATAGGGACCCTGTGGAAACCAGACAAAAACAATACCACAAACATCTTCTTAATGGGGAAGAAGACACAGATGTGGCTCTTTCATTTCCCAAAAGGAAATGAGCTTATGACTGGCTTGTTTTCAGCACAGGACTTGGAGTCCATATTGCTTCACTTAGGACTGCCATAAAGGACATGATGAGTGATGCAAGAAGATAGTGATTCAGCCCGAGGGGCTCTGGTTCTCACTTCTGCTGAAATCTCCTCCATCTGTCTCTTTCTTTCCACTTCCTCTGCTTCCATCTAGTTATCCCTCACCTGGACTATTTCAGGTTTGCTAACAAGTTTCCTTGATCGTAATCTCCCTCTTCTTCAAGTCTTCTTAATTACCACTGTCAGAGTAAAGATCTTGTCCTCTTACTACTCTGCTTAAAACACCTTCAATGTTTTGTATAAAATCCTATCTGTTTCATTCAGCAATCAAAGCCTTCTATAACCTGGCCACAATCTAGCCTTTCAGCATTATGAGTCGCTAATCTCCTTCCTGCATACTAGACTTCAGTTAAACTATACAATTTACCATTTGTTGGTTGTGCTCATGGTTCTTTTGCTGTTCAGTTGTTTTAGTCTTGCCCAACTCTCCATGACCCCATTTAGGGTTTGTTGTTGTTGTTGTTGTTGGTTTTTTTTTTTTTTTGGCAAAGATACTGGAGTGGTTTATCATTTCCTTTCCAGCTCGTTTTACAGATGAGGAATGGAGGCAAACAGGGTGAAATGACTTGCCCAGGGTCATACAGGTAGTAAGTGTCTGAGATCAGGTTTCAAATTCAAGAAGATGAGCCTTCCTGACTCCAGACCCTGTGCTGGATCCATTGTACAGCTACCCTGTCTATTCTACTTATTTCTCACTATTCCTGGGATTCCCCCTCTCTGAAAAACCTTTCATTTCCAGAAAATCGCTATTAGAGAGGCAAAGCTACTGGAATACATAGATTATATCATCACTTCTTTACGCAGCATATAGTGCCTAGAACAGAGTGCCACAAATAAAAGAATGAAAGAATTTTCTGATGAGATAGGACAACTGATTGGTGGAGATTACATGTAAACAAATAAGATCTTAGTGTCCTGAGCCCATAGGAAGATAAATATCTCAGGTGATTTTTATAGATTATTATTCCTAATGGTGAGGCATATGTATGATCTCTTCTTTACAGAAAAAAAAAAGAATTACATCAACATTGAGTTAGAGGAGGTGAGGCTTTATTTTCACAAAGCAGTCTGGACCCCAAAATGGTAGGGTTTTCAGAGGGGTAGATAACTGCTGACTTCCTTACAGAATTCTAAACCAGTGATGGTGAACCTTTTAGAGACTGAGTACCCAAAATGCAACCTTCATGCCACATGTGAGCCCCCCACCTTACCCCAGAAAGGGGAGGGAGGAAGCACTCCCATTGGGCTGCTGGGCAGAGGGGCGGTTCATGTGAAAAATGTCCTCAGGCGTGCATGGAGAGGGGGAAAGGAGCAGTCCCCTCCAGCTTGCTCTGGCACCTGTCCCATAGGTTCACCAACATGGTCCTGAACCTTGTAACCTACCCCTAGGATAAGTGCCAAATGCTGCATCATCCCCTGGGGCAGTCTGACTTTAATACAGATCCATATTGGATGTGGTTGATCACTCTTCCCAATAAGAAGTCAGATTCTCTGTAATACTCTCTTACTAAAGAATGGAGGTCCTAAAGGCTGCCCCTCTTCCCCTACTATGTAACTTTCCATACATATCCAAGTGCCTCCAGTTTTCTGGACAAGGTTGGAGAGTGAATGGCTATGCCCTCCATTCATGCTAATCCATTTCTGTCTCTTGTCCTTAGATAATGATAACATTTCAGCATTTGAGTCTCTGCCATTAATTGCAGTAAAGTAATTTATATCATTTAATTTTCCTCGTAATTGTTACACATCACTAATGCTTTTGAAATTGTGTCCTGGTTTTTCCTGTATAATGATGTTTTGGAGAGAAGGCAAAAGAGACCAGTTCACAGATAAAAGGTGCAGATGCATCAGTTTTGTCTCTTTCTTCTTTACACTATCCTGGCGTAATAGTGAGTTTCCCAAAAGTGCTCTCCAGTGGTGGAACATTAAGTGACTAAGCTCTTATCTTGCCTCAGGATTTGGAAGGAAAATGAATCTGCTCTAAGCAAATGAAACCCAATGAAGCCAGAAGCTGTTGAGTACACATGTGCATTATGCAAGACTCTGAGATGAAAAGGTATAAAAAAGTAGACAATATCAATTCCTGTCCTCAAGGACCTTACAATCTAATTGGAATTTTAATAGGAATGAATACCTATAAAATCTAACCTTTGGGTGAAAAAATAATCAACTTCCCACTCATAAGTGAGGGGAGGCGTGTTTAGAAGGCTGCTCATCTGAAAAAAAGACCTGGAGATTTTAGTGGACTGCAAACTCAATTTGAATCAGTAATGTGACAGGACAGCCAAAAAAAATGGACACAGTCTCAGTCTGTATTGAGATCCGTAGCTTTCTAGGAAAGGGAAGTGAGTATCTTGCTCTGCCTTCACCTTCACCTGAACTTCACCTGTGGTTCTGGTACACCACAGTTTAGGAAAAACATAAACCAGGAACATTCAAAAGAAGACCACCAAGATGGTGAAAGACCTAGATCTCTTGCCATGTAGGAATCACCTGAAAAACTTGAAGCATAGCATAGAAAAGAAAAGGCTAAGGAGACAATGAGAGCTGTCTTCAAGGATTTAAAGGGCTGTCAAAGGACAGATGGATTAGACTTCTCCTTTCTGGCCCCACAGGGGCCCTAAGAGCAAAGGTGAGAAGGTATTTCTCAGAATTTCAGAATTATCTAAGGAAATTTTTCCTAAAAGTGAGCTATGCCCCTAAAAGTGATGGGTACCTCCTCACTGACAGTCATCAAGTAGAAGTGAGACCATTTGTTGGGGACGTTATAGAAAGAATTTCTGTTCAATTATAGGTTGGTTCATATGAGCCTAGGGTTGGTGGTGGGGGTCGCTCAACACTGAGATTCTATATTTCTATGGTTTCCTGCTTTGGAGAAAGAGAGCATCTCTTTATTCTAGAACCCTTAGTTATGAAATTATAGGAGAAGCCTATCTGCACCTGAAAAGAAAATGGTCACAGAGCAGCCTGGCCCCTTTGGAAACTAGCCAGTTGGTAAGGTATGATTATTATGTTGTTAATTATTGTCACTCTTAGTATTATTGCTATTCTAATCATTACTGTGATTAGAAACTCAGTGGAGCATTATCATAATGTTGCCCCCAGAGATTCTGAAGTTAACACCTTTTTGTGTTATCTCCCACCTCCAAACCTTTGCAAGAACTGCTACCATTCCTAGGTCTATCCTCACATCTGCTTCTTAGGACTCTACCACCTTTCAAGGTTCAATTCAAATACAACCTCCTACACTAGATCTATCCTGATCCCACATTACCTAGTATTCTCTGACACTAAAATATATATTTTCTCTGTTTATATATCAGTATTCATGTTTTTTTTTTCAATAGAACATACTTCTCTTTAAGGAAGAAAAAGGTTTTGCTTGTGCCTTTTTATCCCCAAAGCCTAGCACAGTGCCTGGCACATATAATATATACTTGCCAAATGAAAGAATGAGTTCCTCTTGCTACATTGGTGTAGCATCTGAGATAGCTCTTTTTCTCATTTGGACATCCCTTTCCAGAATAGCTTCTCTTGGTTAAAGGTACTTTGTGGGCATCCATTTATTTCAAACCGAAGCTTGAGAAACCCTCTCAATGGGATGTATAACTTTTTATTTCATCAAAAAGGGGGCAGAGTTCAAAGCAAAGACAATGAAATAGCAGGGTAGGGAAAGTCACAATAGAATCAATTAATCAATCACTAAACCTTTGTTAAATGCTTATTGTAGCATATATTTAATGCTTACTTTTAGTCTTCTGGACAATCCCTTTTCTCTGTTTCCACAACACTACTCAGTCTTTGTTCTCCTAACTATTTGATGGCCCCTTCTTAGTCTCCCTTGCTGGAGCTTTATCCAAGTCACATTCCTAACTGTATGCAGCCCTGGGTGCACTGTCCCAGGCCATCTTCTCCTCTTCCTCTATCCTGTGTCACTTGGTGACCTCATCAGCTCCCCAGGATTCGATGATCATTTCTACGCTAATGATCTTTGGATTGACTTCTCTAGTTCTAACACCTCTTCTAACATCCTCACTCACATATTCAACTCCCCATTTTGAACCTCTTGAACTGGATGCTCCACAGATACCTTAAACTCAACTTGAACAAATCAGAACTTATGTATTTTATATGTTATATTACAATATCACGGGAAATATGTAGTATTACTTATATTATATATTAACTTCACTCTCACTGGCCTCCTTTTTCCTAACTTTACTTTTATTGCTGACGGCACCCACATCTTCTTCCACCACTCTCACTGCTTCCTCCTTCCTCATCCTCAATATTCAATGTGGTGCCAAGTCTAGCCAATTGTAACTTCTTAACATCTCTCAAATATGGACTCTTTTCTCCTCTGCTACCGCCATCCCACAATAGCTTGCTGGGTGATCTCCCTGAGTCTACCCTCTACTCAACTGTCAAAGTGATTTTTCTAAAACACATGTGTGATGGGCACCCCCACCCCATTCCCCTAATCAATAAGCTCTGACAGCTCCCTATGACATCCAGAATCAAATAGAAAATCCTCCATCTGATCACAAAAAATATGGAAAGCCTTCTATGGCGTGATGCAAAGTGAAGTGAGTAGAACCAAGAGAATATTGTACACAGTTAACATCAATCGTGTATGATTTAACTATTATCAGCAAGGCAAGGATCCAGAATAATTCCAAGGGATTCATGACAAAAAAATCCCAGCCACTGCCATAGAAGAAACTGAGTCTGAATGTGGATCAAAGCATATCATTCTTCACTTTATTTCCTTCATCAATTTTCCTCTAGTTTAAGAAATATTTCTCTTGTTTTACAACATGACAAAGAGAAATATGTATTTTATGATAGAATATGTGCAATCTATATAATATTATCTGTCTTCCTGAGTCTTCCTGAGGAGGGGGGAGTAGTGGGAAGGAGGGGGGAAAAGAATGAGATATAGATAAAAAAAAACTCCCAACAACTTAGCTTCTGCCTTGGAATCAATATTGATTCCAAGGCAGAAGAATGGTAAGGGCTAGGCAATGGGGGTTAAGTGACTTGTCCAGGGTCACATAGTTTAGGAAATGTCTGAGGCAGATTTGAACTCAGGACCTCCTGTCTCTGTCCACTGATCATAAATTTTTGAACATAGCTAATGTGAGAATTTGTTTCTCTTCGATAAGGATTTTATTATAATTGTTTACATATTTATAACAACTGATATATATTTATTATCATTTTGCTAATATTTTATGTTATGTATGAATAATAAAAATAAATATCTATGCCTTAAAAACCAAATCAAATCAAATTCTCGATTTGACTTTGTAAGCCCTTCATAACCTAGCCATGCTTTACCTTTCCATTCTTTTTACATCTTACCCCTCTGCATATACTCAGTATTTCAGTGACACTGGCTTCCTAGCTTTTTCTAGAACAAGACACTCCATATTCCACAAAATTTTCCTGGCTATATCTCATACCTAGAATTCCCTCCTTCTTCATTTCTACCTCCGGGCTTTCTTCAAATTCTGAAAGTAAAATCCTACCTTGTAAAGGAAGTTTTTCCTTGTTTCTTTTGGATATTAATGCCTTCATATTAGTGCCTTCCCTCTAGTAATTATCTCTAATTTATCTTGTGTGCCTATATATATATGTACATATATATATATATATACACACATATGTGTATATAGCTTGTTTCTGTGTAGATGTTTGCATGTTGTTGCTCCCATTAGACTTTTTGAGTTCTTTGAGAGTAGGGACTATTTTTTTTTAACATTTATTTATTTATTTGCAAGCACAATGACTTTTTTTCATTTTCCATTTTTCAATTAATTAATTAATTTAGGATTTTTTCATGTTTACATGATTCATATTCTTTCCCTTCCCTTCTCCCTCTTCCTTCCCATAGCCAATGAGCAATTTAACTGGGTTTTACAAGTATCATTGTTCCAAACCTATTTTAGGGACCATTTTTTAAAACTTCTTTTGTATACCCAGTACTTAGCACAGTGCTCAGCATATAGTAGTAGCATTTAAATGCTTGTTGACTTACTTGACCTACTATATATATATATATATATATATATATATATGCCAGATACTGTGCTAGTTATCAGAGAAACAAGACAAAAATGAAATAGTCCTTGCCACCAAGGAACTTACATTCTTAAGGGGAGATAAAATGCATACAAATATGTACGTTAAAAATATATACAAAGTCTTTCTGATAAGGCCAAACTGATTGCTCTATAGTTATAGCCACCATAGACAGCCAAAGGAATGCCAGAAAGAGAGGTCCCAGGCTAACATTGTCTTTTATTTTGAATTTTCATATCTTTCTAGATATGAAAGTCTTGTCTTCCAAACAACTATTTAACTTAGGGTTAGACATTCCTAAAATCCTTCTCCACCCACCTAAACGATATCTTTACCTGTAATATACATATATTTTGGCAGTGGAATAATTTCTTTGTTGCTATACTTTGACCAGGAAAGAACAAAAGACAACTTCCCCTCCAAAAAACACCACCCCTCAAATACACTTGTTCTCTCCCTATGTTAGTAACTAAATCTTGCTCTATGGAACTGGGAAGGAATTACTTCATGCTGAATTCTGTTCTAAGCAAATAGTAAGGTTACAATATATTATCATTATTTGAGAGGGATTGGGGAAGAGAGAAAGTGTACCTATGATTTCATCAGCATAAGGGACAATGAGAAAATTCCTTCTACCAATGCAGTTCAACATCATTAGAGAGTTGGCTGGGTCACTGAAAGGTTTTGTTTAGGGTCACACAGTCAGCATGTATTAAAGGGGAAATGGAACCAGCTCTTGACTTTGAAGTCTGTTCTCTATCCTCTACCCCACATTGCCTCTTTTTTTACATTAACATCATTATTATAATTCAATTTATATTGCTCAGATTATTTTAGTCTAATACCCAGTGTCAGAACAGAAGTCCCTCCTTACATTTTTGGTTTTCAGAGTTATTATCCTTTGAAGTGAAACAAGGTGCAATGACCCCCTTAGATTTTCTTCTTGGCCTTTCTTCTTTGTCTGCCCCATAAGCCAGATATGTATTCTTTTGCTCGTCCTCTTAGAATCCTTAATTTCATACAAAACTGTTCAAACACAGCCTTCTATTTGAAGTCCTTCTAGAGTCTATTAGAGCCAGCCTGATCAGGTTCATTAAAATCAACTGTTCAGTTTTTGGCAGGAACAGTTGCACCCTAGAAATCAGCAAATGTTACACATCTGAGCTTGATTTATTGTTTTGTTGATTGTCTAGTCTTAAGAAAGTAAAGGAGAAAATGTTAATGGTGCAAATTAAACTTAGAAGTGTCACAGATACAATTTCCAACCAGAGTGCCAGTTGTTAAACATATACTAGCACACCACTGAGCCTTCCCTTCCATTTCCATACCCCACAATCACCTTGTATTTATTTTACATATATTTAGCATATCTCTAAGTGTATACTTTTTACTCTGGAGAGAATATAAACTCTTTGAGGATAGGGATTGTTTCATTTTCGTTCTTTTTGTTTGTTGCATTTTTGTCCTTTTGTGCTCCCAGCTTCTAATACAGTGCCTCCATATAGTAGAAACTCAGCAAATACTTCTCTATTGACTTCTCTGACATTCCTTTTATCCATCAGAGACACATATTTTTCTTTTCTGAAGAAGTGGTAAAGACATTGCTGCTGAGTGGAACAGCTGTATCAGGACTTGGTGTCATTGTATTATTGGCATTACCATTATCATTCTTTTGATTATTAAGGCTTGGTGTTCATGGATTATTTTAAAACAACTATGAGTATTTTTTTCTGTGGATCCCATATTTTACTACACCTCAAACAATTTGGTGAAAACACTTAGCAAATTACCTTTTTTAGTTAACTTGATGATATCTTAATGCCATGACATACTGAGCATTTCCTATTCCTTGTGCAAGGATGGAAGCACTGTAGGATCATAGATTTAAAACTGGAGGAGACTGTAGATTATCATCTCATCCTACTTCCTCATTTTACAGATAAAGAAACTGAGACCAAAAGTGATGACTTACTCAAGGTCACATGTAATAAGTGACAGAGATGAAATTTAAACTCTTGTCTTCTGTCTTCAAATTTAAGGCTTCTTTCTCTTTCTACCCTAAGTAGACACTTACTACAAGTTGATTGAATGAATAAATGAATACATTAAGGGAGCTGGGGGAGGGCTAACATAGTTGATGGTTAATCTGTATGTATTTTGAAAGAAAGTCAACATTATCAGCAGGACCAGTCAGTGTTGATTATCCTTAGTAACTTTCCTTCAAGGTGCAGTAAAAACCTAATCAACTCTCTATTATCCATGCTAATGGGAGTGGGTATGGGAGAGGTGGCAGGGAGAAGAAATAGCTTAGACTACAGACATATGACATTAGGTTTAAGTGTCAAAAATGGCCCATATGATGTTCTTATTAACCTATTAGGCAGCCACATAAACTTGTCATGCTGTTGAAGAAACTGCACTGTATTTATTTAGATATTTTTACTATTTGTGAAACCAGAATATATGATGATAATGTAGTTAAATGGAAAGACAGCCTTCAGAGTCTCCTTGGAGACATGAAAAAAGGAATTGGCTTCATCAACTAGCCAAAGGCCACAAGAAAACACCATGGGATACTTTGGTCATCTTGCAGTGCTCAAAATGAGATTAGGCAAACAGACTACCATGAAGACAATTGCAGGTTGAGTACCAAATGTCTGTGACAGAAAGTGAAAAAATAATGAAATTTGGAGGAGAAATGGGCAAAAATTGCTTAAACCGATTTCTGTATCTTTAAATAGAAAGCTATGGTAGTTAAAGGCAATGCTGGGCTAGAGCACAAGATCATTTACGAAACATTATGGAGGAAAATAATGAAAATATGAAGAGTATCACCCCACAAAGTGGTGAAAAAGAATTAAGGGGAAAACAATTTTATAGAAAAGCTAATTTAAGTGCTCCTGAGATCACTTATAAATTGGAAGAGGACAACAAATAGATGTGAAATGAAGCAGATCTAGCAATATTTCTATAATGATCTTTTGCCACCTGCATTAATGGTAGAACAGCCATATTTGGGCTCTACTAGCTCAAAACCCAATGTAATGTCTGAGGAATTGGATGGCATTGAAAAAAGATGAAATCATGAAGAATAATAGCTGGACCTGATTAAGCAAATGCATAAACTCATGCTAGTGCTGATACAATTTTAAAAGGTCTGTGATTATTTGCAAAGAGGTGCTGATTCCAAAAGAATGGAAAAGTACACAGATGGGAGTTTTAGAAAAAAAAATTACATGAGAAGACATCAACAACTACTGACATATGCCTGCTTGTCTTCCTTATGAAATATGAAAGTGATCTATATCATTAGGATATCCTTGAAGAAAACATGAGAAGGCAAAGGATGAGATTTTTACACACAGTTGTTAACAGTAAGTATCATGGTCACACAATTGACTGAGAAGTGGAGGGAATATAAGATTCCATTGTGTCTATTGTTTATTGATTTTTTTAAAAAGTGGTTTACTTAGTACAATGAAATATACCTGAATGGTTCTTCTTAAATAAACTATTTCCTTTATGTGATTTTATATCATATAAGATTAAGTGACAGATATGAACTTTAATCAACGATCTCCTGAGTACTAACATCAAGTAAGATGTAAAACAGAAAAAGTCTTCACCAGTGTCATGGTGGAATGTTAAGTCTGAGCAGAAAACAAATGTCCTATTGAGGACAAGATTTTTCTAATATCTGTAACTGTAGAAGATATATTGCTTTCATAGAGCCTCCATGTGCTACATATATTCTTTACAAAAGATATTTTACAAATATTATCTCATTTTATCCTTAACAATCTTGGGAGATAGATGCTATTAATATCCTTTTACAGAGGAGGTAACTGAAGGAGGGAGAGGTTAAATAACTTATCCAGCGTTATACATAGAGCTAGTAAATGTTTGAGACCAAATTTGCAATTAGGCCTTTCTGATTCTAGATGTAGAGCTCTATTTAATGAGCTACCTATTTGTCTCAGAAATGTGTATTATGAGGAGCAGCTAGGTGGCTCAGTGGTCTGAAAGCCAGATCTAGAGATGGGAAGTCCTGGGTTCAAATTTGACCACAGACATTTCTTAACTTTGTGATCCTAGGCAAGTCAATTACCCTCCATTGCCTAATTCTTTCAGCTCTTCTACCTTGGAACCAATACACAGTATTGATTTTAAGATGGAAGGTAAGTTTTTTTAAAAGGCATATTATCCTATGCAGATTGCAATATGCAATTGCATAAGCAGGCTATTGGATTAGTCCGTGTGTGTGTGTGTGTGTGTGTGTGTGTGTGTGTGTGTGTGTGTGTGTGTACAGGTATGGGGGTGTGTGTAATAAAAAGGAGACATTGCTAAATCAATAATGGATATATAATGTAATAAATAATATAATAAATAGTTTTCATGATGAATTGCAAGCTATTAACCACATGAAAGAAGGCATTAGATCACTAATAATGAAAGAAATGCATATTTCAACTAGCTGAAATTTTATCTCACATACCTCAGAGTGGCAAAGATGTCTAAGTTAGAGGGGCTTCGGGAACACAGGAATGTTAATATCCCATTGGTGGAACCGTAAATTGGTCCAATTTTTCTGGAAAATAATTAGCAAATGAGCAAGAAACACCACTAAACTTTCTTACCATAGGAAATCACATATAGAAAAAACTCCAAGTATAGTAAACTATTTATAGCAGCACTTATGTGGTAGCCCAAAACTGTAAACAAAGCATAGGAGTGACCATTGCTTGGGGAATGGTTGAATAAAATGTGACATAATAATCTAAGAAATTTTGAAAAAAGACTCATGAAGAAATTAACAAAAGTAAATAGACCTAGGTAAACAATATACATAATGACAACAATGATCTAAATGGAAATAACACTAAAATGTGGCTGAATTAATTACCAAAATTGTTCTAGGAGAACAAATAGTGAAGCCCATTTCCCTCTTTTCAATAGAGAAATGGGGAGCCAGTAAAGGTGGTATAAACGCCATCAAATATAGAAGCTGTGTCCATTGGTTTTCTCTGCCCCCCCTTTCTTACAGAGGTTAGTTCAGTGGAGAGAGCTCTAATTTATGGAGAAATGACTGACATTAAAACAAAAGATAACAGCTCCCTCCCTTCTTTGCAAAGGTGGGGGAGCAAACTGTTAATGTGTTGCTTAGTTTTGCTGAATTGATTTCTTTGTTATAAGTGATTTCTCACTGGGTAAGGAAAGTGGGATATCTTTGAAAATGAAGGTGATGCAAAAGCCAAAGATAGTGGTAAAAATTAAAAAGAAAAAAATACAACCAAAGGCATCAATAAAACTTAAAAGAAAAATTATTGAATGGGAGTTGGAGATTGGGCTGGATTGCATTTGGGAAATACAGAGCACTTTTAATTATTCCAAACTACTCCCAGATGCAAAAAATCCATCTTTTAAAATGACAAACTTCTCCCAGTGATGCCATGTGGCTGCAAATCATAGAATACTAGGAACTCAGAGAATTAAAATTTGCAGGTGACTCAAAGGCAATGGAAATGGATTTCAGCATACACTGACTGTAGAATGTTCCCAACATTTTACCGAGAGATGGTGAGTGATAAAAGTGGATCAGTTTGTGCGTTGCATTGATCTTTACAAAATATGAGGAGAACCAGGGGAGGACTTCCAGCATACTCAGTAGATGCTCCATGATGATTTACAGAAAGATATGAACAAGATGAGACCATATGTGAAAGCCTTTGTAGTCTGTACTGCTGGAAAGAGTATCCACATCAATGATGATAGCGGTATCTACTCTATGGAAGTTCATGAGCTTGTTAGCCAGTAGAGCCAACTCACCTGCCCAATGCCACCTCACTGTGTAACTGCCTGCTGTTAGGTGTCATTCTCAAAGGCTTGAATCAGTTAGTAATCATATTGAATGTAATGTACTGAATTAACTAATGATATAATTAAATTCATTCAGCCCACACACATATGGATTTTTTGATCTCTGGTTCCACTATTTTTTTCAGGTTTTATTGAGACTTTGTTTTTACATATAGTTGTTTCCAGATAATATTTTCACCACTACCACCCAGTGAGCCTTTGCTTGTAAAAAAGAAACAGTTAAGCAAAACCAAGTGACACAAGGATTGCATCTGACAGCATATTCAACAAACCACACCCATAGTTCCCCAGCTTTCCAAGGAAAGGAGGCAACTGTTTGTTCTTTCTTCTCTAGGGCCAAGATTGACCATTACAGTGACCAGCATTGTTTAATTTAAAGTTCATTTGTTTACATTATGGTAGTCATTGTAAATGATGTGTTCCTGGTTCTGCTTACACCCTTCCGTATCAGTTTTCCCAAGTCTTTCCATGAATCTCTGCATTTCTCCTATTAGTTGTTTCTTATGGTACCATAGTATTTCATTTCATTATATTCATGTACTATACTTTGTTTAGTCATTCCAAGGAACCAACTATTGAAAAATCTGGGTATCTCCAGCTTAGATAAAGGAAACCCCAAGCTAATAAAAAAGGACATTTTATTCATTACTGAAATCTTTTTCTTTACCTAATGTTTTATCCAACGTGACAGGAAAGAGAATGAACCCGATTCAGTCAGTCAGCATTTATTAAGTACCTACCATGTACCAGGCATTGTGCTAAGTGCTGGAGATATAAAAAGAGGCAAAGACAGTCTCTATCTTCAAGGAGTTCATAATCTGGCGGGGAGATAGAAGTAAAAAAAAATGCACAAAAAAGTTACATATTGGGTAGATAAGAATTCATTACAAGAGGGAAGGCACTAGAATTAAGAGAAATTGGGAAAGCCTTCTTGTAGAACAATGACGGCAAACCTTTGGCACAGGTGCCAAAGATGGAACGCAGAGAGCTCTCTTTGTGGGTATGGGGCCACTCTCCTCTCCTTCCCTACCCTCTCCACCCCCAGAGTTTGTTACTAGAAAGACAGAGGGTGGAGCTGCTCCCCTCCCTTTCTCCATTGTGCCTGACAACAATTTTTTACATCTCCCACCCCTTTGCCCAGCAGCCCAATGGGAGAGCACAGGGGGTAAGATGGGTGGCTCATAGGTGGCAGAGCTGGAGGGGAGCAGAGCACTTGGGCCATTCCCCTCCCCCTCTCTACACGTGCTGAGGACATTCCTTACTTCACCTGCCCATCTTGCCCAATAGCCCAATGGGAGCCCTTCCTCCCTCCCCTGTGTGGGGTAAGGGGGAAGCAGGGTATGTCCTGCACTTGGTGGGGGGAGGGGCAGCACCTGGCACTCCATCTCTAAAAGGTTTACCATCACTATTGTAGAAGGTGGAATTCTACTTGGGATTTGAAGGAAACCAGGGAAGTCAGAAGGCTTCTAGAGGCAGTTAGATGGAGTTGTGTCTGGAGTCAAGAAGATCTGAATTCATATCTGATCTCAGACATTAACTTGCTGTGTGACTCTGGACCTCTATTTGCCTCAGTTTCCTCAATTATAAATTGAGGATAATCATCTACCTTCCATAGTTGTAAAGATGAAATGGGATCATATTTGTAAAGTACTTAGCGTAGTGCCTAGCACATAATGGATGCTATATATTTGCTAGGTGCTAAGTATTTATGAAGTACTTACTATGTGCCAGACACTGTGCAAAGTTTTAGAAATACATGAAGAAAGCGTCTGCCCTCAAGAAGCTTATGTTCTTTTTAAAAATCCTTCATCAAAAGAATCTATACAATTGTTTTTAGAGTACTTGTTTTAGAATCTACATGAGTATTGGTTCCAAGGCAGAAGAACCAAAGGGCTAAGGCTTAGCTGCTAAGCAATTGGGGTTAAGCTATATGAGCAGGGTCATATAGCTAGAAAGTATCTAAAGTCATAGATGTTTCTGTAAATTAAAATTTTTTTTAATGTATGTACAATGTTAGGTATTTTATGAAGGAAAGACACCAAAAATATTTGTACTTAAGTTAGTGGGGGAGGGCTGGTAAGATGTACATTTAGTTCTGATTTTTCCCTATTCTTTTACTTTACTAACTACTTGTTATAGATTCTTCCCATGTTTGTCTCTTTTATTAACTCATGCATTATCTTCTTAAATCTTAAATGTGTTTAATGCAATGGTTGTGCTTCTATTGCTACATGTATTTCAATATTTTTATTTAGAAGTTTTGTTTGCTCTTTGACACTAGTTATAAGTTACTATGTATTAGAGGTAATATACAGCTCTCTTCTCCCCTTAATATTTTACAGCAGAACTTTTTTTTTGTAAAGCAATTGTAGGATTTTTGTTTCTTTTGTTGTTGTTCTATATGTGAAGGATTACAACACACACACACATAAATTACCTAGAACCCCTTCCCCCAAAAACCAAACAAACAACTCCCATCTCCAGGCCTGGCTCTCTTATCCACTAAGCCACCTAGCTGCCCCTCCATTACATTCTAATGGAGGAAGACATTACATAAGAGGAAGCTTAAAGCTGAGGCATAGCAGAGGAAGTCATGGAAAGAATGAGACATGACTGGTCTAGGGCCCTAGTTCAGTGAAAGTTCTGGGAGGAGCCCTGGATCAGAGGTAGAGGCCCCAGGGGCAGGGTGTATATACTTTCATTGTACTTCCTGATTGTCATTTTTTCTCCCTGAGAATGCACTGATGGGAGTGCTCATGTGTAGGAGGAGCCAAAGATGTGCAGATGTAGAGAGGCAGCTTGGAACAGTGGAAAGGGCATGGGATTTAGAAGCAGAGGACTTGGGTTCAAATCTAAGCTTGTCTACTCACTGCCTGTGTGACCTTGGGTATGCCACTTAACTTCTCTGGGTTTCAGCTTCTTCATTTGTAAAACAAAGGGGTTGGACTTAGTCACTAAAGCCCTTTCTAGTTTTATATGTATGAGCCTATAAAAAGAAAAAGAGTATTATCTTCATCCTCAGTGTTTAAGCTCTCTGTTCATAATGTCAAATCAATTAAAAAAGAAACCCCCAAAAACATAACAGAACCACTAAAAGATTCAATCTCATACAGTGCGACTCCAAACAATAAGTAAATAAGGATTCAAAATGTGCTTTCAGAGGAGTCCAAAGAACCTCAGAATTCCTTTTAATTCAGTATCTTGGAGTTGGAAAGGAGGTAATCTAGTTCTACATGTTTCTGGAAAAGATTGCCAGACAACTGGTCAGCTAGCATGGGCTCCAAGAACCCCATTGAGTTTTTCAAGGAACTCATTGCATTTTTGAAATTAGAAAAGCTTGACTTTTGGGTAGTTTTATATTATAACTGGCCCCAAACTCTCTCTACAACCTTTAGTCATCATTCTTAGTTTTCTTCCTCTGAGACCATATGTTGTTTTTGTTGAGTTGTTTCAGTCATGTTTGACTCTTTGTTAACCCATTTTAGGGTTTGTTTGTTTGTTTTACAAAGATATTGGAGTGGTTTTCCATTTCCTTCTCCAACTAATTTTATAGATGAGGAAACTGAGGCAAACAATGTTAAGCAATTTGCCCAGGGTCACACAGCTAGTAAGAGTCTGAGGATGAATTTGAACTCATGATGACAAATCTTCTTGATTCCAAGCCCAGTGCTATGCCTCCGAAAGGCATTATTCTTCATTCCTCTTCCACATGCTCCCACTTAAAGACAACTAGCATGGCATCCCTTAGTCTTCTCATCCCCAGTTTAGATGTCTCTAGTATCTTCATGTGGTCCTTGTACCATATGATTTCCAGTTCTCTCATTGCTCCCGGTTGTTCTCTTCTATATACCATCCAGTCTGACAACATCTTTGAAAGGTGATATTCACAAGTCACCCTTGACCCTTATTAATGTGGATCCCATTAATCTGGAATTTGTCCTCATTCCTTTTGGGCTAGGTTGAATTTTATTTTTGTGCCATCCATAGAGTAAAGAGTTGCTTAGCAAATTTTAGGAGAGACAAAAAAAATTCTTTTTAGTTTAGAAAGACAGATTGAGAGGATGTATAGAGGTCTGTAAAATTGTGAAGAGTATAGATGAGGGCAAACACTGACTTTTCCACCAAGGTTAAGAATACTCCAGCTAAGAACATGCCTGGAAACTTGAAAGAAGTGTAGTCCTAGAATAAATAGAAGGACTTTATGTAATGCACTCCCGGTGAATGTCTGGAAAAATACAGAAGTTTATGGTGTAGTATGAAAAAAAGCTGGGCTAGATTTCTCTGTAGACCCTTCTCTGGCTTGAAATCATTGTTGTCTTGGATAAGTCACACAACCCCTCAAAGTCTCCGTGTTCTCCTTTGTAAAATGTGGGATCAAAGTTAGTTGATCTGGAAGGTCCTTCCGGGCTCCGACTCTGTGTGAGTCAGAATCAGGCACCGAGCCTCGACAACATGCCTGGGTTGTTCACCAAACCTAGCTCTGGTCACTCCTGGTTTACTTTGCCTCTCAACTTTCTGCGGAATCCTTGGGCTGTCTGGTTCACAGTGATGCCTTAAAAAACCCCCAAACACCCCCACAGACACAACTTTGGACTTTCCACGTTTCCCATCTCTAAATATCAACTGCATGATATCTTATCCCTCCATTTCTTCCCCTCCCAAACGGACCGATACAGCCTCCCTTTGTTATGCCGGCCAAGGGTTCTGAATGCCATGTGTTGACGTGCTTTCTCTATCCCCCTTTGGTTAAAGAACGGGCCCTACCCCAAATCCAGGAATCTGGCTGGCTTCCCGTAGCTCCTATTTCAGGTCCCATGTGGTGTGCAGTTACTGTAAATGGTATGAGGCAAGCCTGGTGGTGAGGGGGCGGTGTCAGCTCTGGTTGCCTCGAGTGCCTTCCGCTCAACGATATGACACATCGTATCCTATTGCTTCACCAAAGCCACAATATCATACCATGGATACAACCCCAGGGACAGCAGCTCAACTAATCGCTTGCCAGCGTCTTTGAGGATCGTCTCTGGCGTGCGAAGAGACCGCGGATGACAGTTTGCAGCGAGGCAAAGGGTCGGAATCCGTGTGACTTCGACGTTTTAATGAGGAGGATGCCTAAAGACATTTGGTAGCTCAGAAATGGGAGGATCTAGAATTTTCTCAGCACACTCTCTTCTGTCCACATTCGCTGGACTTAGGCCACTGGCGCTTGGCCCCAGGGTGCCCACACGGGGGTGGGGGAGGAGGGGGAGAAGGAGAGGATATTTCTTCCCCCTGGTGAGCTTTCACTTGGAATAAGAGAGAAGGGAGAGAACTGAAGTCTTTACCAGAACTCCGAGTCCCTTCTCTGCCACCAAATCACTTTTTCTTGAGCTCTAAGGTCCTTTCCCTGCAGTAGCACAAGCAAAATCAGTCCTGGGGCGAGATCTACACCTCCTCAAAACTAGGTGAAATCCTGGGCGAAGGGGAGCCACAGCTCCTGAGCAGCTGAGAATGTGGAAGTGCAGAAGAGAATGGGCTTCCAGACCACTTTCCACCCTCGCAGAGGGAGCACCTCAGGGACCTCGTTTCTTCAGGATATGGGTGTGTTCTCTCTCTTTACTGGAAGAGAGAGAGCGCAGCCCCCAGGGAGTCTGAAGATTAGTGACTGACCCAGACCAAGTACCCTAATGATTGCCTCTTAGAAGAAAGGAGGCACACCACCTACATCAACTGGACTGCTACAGGATGGGGAGGTAGGAGAACACTTATAGTACTGAGAAGAGAAGAAACAGCCCTCTAGCACTGCCAGGATAATAAATTGACTCATAAAGGATCCCTTAAATCATTAGTTCTCTTCCTCACACCACCTACCTTGCTCTATCTCTAACCCTGGAATGAATTTTTCAAATAACCAGAATTCTTAGTTATGACACTGCCTCCAGGATGGGGAATGGATGCCTCATTTAATGTTTTTCTTTTTTTTTTTTAAACCCTTACCTTCCCTCCTTAGAATCCATGCTATCTATGTATTGGTTCCAAGGCAGAAGAGTGGTAAGAGTGAAGCAAAGAGGGTTAAGTGACTTGTCCAGGGTCACACAGCTAGAAAATGTCTAAGGTCAGATTTGAACTTAGGGCCTTCTGGCTCTAAGCCTGGCACTCAATCCACTGAGCTTTCACCTTATGTTTGAAGTCAAATCTAAAGGAAGGATTTAGACATCCAGAGTCACCAATCATTATGGACGTACTATGTGCCAGTCGTACCAAGCACTGGGAATACAAAGGCAAAAAATCAGTCTCTGCCCTCAGAAGCTTACATTCAAATAGAGGGGAGAACATGGAATAATTGTTCACATAAGATAAACTGGGTAAAAAAGAGGGCAATCTCAGAGATAAAGCATTAGCAATGTAATGTAATCAGGAAAGGCAGCTTGATGGCCAAGTGGATAGAGAACCAGGTGTGGAGTCAGGAAGAGCTGAGTTCAAATCCAACCTTAGATACTTAGTAGTTTTGTGACTGTGGGCGAATCACTTACCCCTGTGTGCTTTGGTTTCCTCATCTATAAAATGAGTTAGAGAAGGAAATAGGGAACCACTCGAGTATCTTTGCAATGATTCCAAATGAAGTCATTAAGAGTTGTCTATGACTGAAATGACTGAACAATAACAGAATAATCAGGGACCAATTCCTACAGAAGGTGAGATTTGCGCAATCTTGAAGGAGGTGAGGGAATCCAGGAGGCAAAGGATAAAGAGGCAGAGGCAGCCAATACAAAGACAGTACAAATGAAGTTTCTGTGAGAGGAACCATAAGAAGGTTACTGTCATTGAGTTGTAGAGGACATAGAGGGGTGTAAAATATATGACTAGAAAGGTAGGTAGAGGCCAGCTTTTGAAGGACTTTAAAAGAGAGAGGATTTTCCATTTGATCCTGGAGGAAAGAGGGCACCATTGAAGTTTAGTGAATGGGGAGATGGTGGTGGTAGTAAAATGGTCACACCTGTCTGTGTTTTAGGAAGGTCACTTTGGTAATTGAGATGTGGAAGGAGAGATGTGAATCAAGGAGAATAACCAGAAGGCTATTCCATGCTTGAGAAAGGGCAGCTAAGTGGCACAGTGGATAGAGTGCCAGGCATAATGTATAACATAAATATATATGTTATTATTGCTGCCCCATCTTCCTGAGTTCTAATCTGGCTTCAGACAATCTTACTAGCTGTGGGACTCTGGGCAAGTCATTTAACTTGGTTGGCCTCAGTTTCCCCATCTGTAAAGTGAGCTGGAGCAAGAAATGGCAAACTATTCCAGTACAGAGGGCAAAGGCCAAGAAAACTCCAAAGGGGGTCACAGAGAGTTGCACATGCCTGAAATGGCTAAACAAGAATTACAGTGCATGAGATAAGGAGGATCTAAATACAGATGGTCACTCTGTGAGTGGAGAAAAGGAGAAACATAAAGGAAGAAGTAAAGAAAGAGGCAGTGAGGTGACCCAGTAGATAAGTGTGCACAGACTGGGCCTAAAGTCAGGAAAATCTGAATTAAAACCTAACTTCAAACATTTAGTAGCTGTGTGACCCTGGGGAAGTCACTCAACTTCTATTTGCCTCAGTTCCCTCAACTGTAAAATAAAGATAATAACACCACTGAGCTTGTAGAGTTGTTGTGAGGATCACATGAGATAATATTTGTAAGGCACTTAGCGTAGTGCCTGGTACATAGTAGACATTCTATAAATACTTATGCCCTTCCCTCCTTTTTCCCTTAGAAATGGCAAGCCTTGGTGCCAGATGAAATGTGTGGTGTACGTGTGAGAGAGAAGTTGAAGATGACACCAAGGCAGTTGGAAGAGGGGAGATATAAAAGGATTAATTTGATGCAATGAACACCCAGATGAAATTTTGTACATGTTAATGTCCTTTTTTCTTTTTTATGATTTCCTAGGCTTAGAAAGTACCTTCTCCTTCTGCTTTCCAGATGGAAGAGGCCTCATCTTGGTAGCTTGTTCTCTGGTGGCAATTCCCGCAGGCAGAGTTTACCATTTTGCCTACTTGGGTATTGGTTACTCTAAGGTATATAGAGTACAATAACAACAACATGCATTTGTCAAAGGTGGAAAATGTTCCATGCTTTGGGGGTCCAGAGATAGATATGGCCCAGATCTTCCTTTTAAATAAGTTGCATTCTGGTGGGGCTGGGAAATTGTAGATAGGAAGACGTATAAACAAATGACTATGCTACAAAAGAATGTCTCAGAAAACCAAAGGAGAGGTCTCTGCAAAGAGCTATAAGACAGTTGAAGATGGAGAGATTATTTCTAGCTTCTCCCCAAGAGTGTGGGGGGAAAAGAATCTCCACCGAGAAAAAAGTACCTATGAAACAAATCCTCCTCTTCTCAAATTTCACTACTTCTATGTCTTTCCTGGTATTCCAAGTACCTTGATGGCATTATTGATTCCAGGAAGCACAGATCCCCTCTAGCCTTCCCTCCACAGGTCCAAAAGCACAAATGTCTGCCAATTAAGATGGTGAGAAGCCTGGAGAGTCATGGAAACTGATCAGCCTCTTCAGTTAATGCCAGTCTGAAATGGGGTTTTTTGGGAGCAGCCAACTGAAATGCAGAGTCAGGGACGGAGTTGCTGGAGAGCTGGTTTCATAGGGTGGGAGGCTCCACCAAGGAGAGACCTGAGTGCATTATTCATAGCTTGTCATTTGCAATGAAGGAGACAGGTCGTCCTCTGATACCTCTGAAGAAGTTCATGATTTATTGGAAGCATTGAAAGAAATATAAAAACAAATAGTAATATAATCCCCCAGGGAAGACTAGCTTTGGTCTTTTACATAATATTAGAGCCACTGCAAATAGTTTCTCCAAGATAAAACTTTGGCAAACATTCAACATGAAATGTTTGAGAAATGAAACTATTCATTTTTCGATGTCAGGAGACTTGAGCCTTGTCCAGCATTCTAAATACAGAAAATAAAAAGAATGAAAAAACAAATCGTTAAATTTAAAGTCATAGGAAGGATATCTCCAAGTTAACCTCACATAATATCAGCACCTTTGAAGACAGTTCCTTTTTCATAGGAGACTCAGGGGCTCTTATACCCTCGAGAATAGGTTTTAGCATTTAATCATGGTCAGCAAGAAAAAAAAAAGTCTATGTCTCTGTCTGGTCATGCCGTAGGGATTGTTCATTCTTGAAATCCCTTTTGGCCCAGCCCCAGCCGGGAAGTTTGGCATGTAGGACAAGTGCCATAAGCCGTGGTCAGGGAAAAGTAGACTTGGTAGTGTTTGGGCTCCCTCCACCATGGGCAAAAAGGGAGGACCCTGGGACAGAGTCACAAGGTTGACCCTAGGGGAGGAGAGCAAAAGGGAGTCCAGCTTCTAGTAGTATGTTATTTTAAGAAAGAAAGAGCCTTTATTAAGGACTTGTTATATACTAAACACAGTGGTAGGCATTTGGGATTCAAATAAAAACATACAAGACAGTCGTGGCCTCAAAGGACTTAAGTTCTAATTGGGAAAGGCAACACATAAATAAAAAGAAGCTGGAAAACTGGGGTTGGGGGTAGAAGCATTCATGATGGAGCAATAGAAGAGGCAAGGAGGAAGAGGAATCTGGAGAGAGTACCTGGCGTGAGCGAGGTGAAACATGTCTGGGGTCCTTGGTTCCCAGGTTGGGAGATAGCAATCAGGACAGGAGAACCTTTGGGCAGAGGTTTCTCAAGTGTGCTTATATGGAAGGCAAGAAGGAGATAAGTTCTGTTGTTAGCACCCTCAAAATGCATCACCCTTTATTCATCACCCTGACCCTTCTAACTTTTGTGCACTGGAGGAAAGTCCTGATCACTCTGGGTCTCACTTTTGGCATTTTGGGAACATAAGAGCACACATGTACATACATCTTATTACTCCTTTATTCATATTAGAAAAATAGTGGGGAGCACCAGGAGCAGTATGTTCCACACAATGGACACTGAGTATACCTGTTCTCATCCAAAACCAAGTAACCCTTTAGAAATGACTAATCTCTTTGTTTTATTTTTTTTCTCCAAAAGCTCTTGATGCCACAAATCTGAGTTTGGGGCAGAGTCAGATGTGGTCCGAGAAGGGAGGAGAAAAGAAAATTACCATTTTTTTTCTTCTCCCTGAGAAACAGAACATTAAGAAAGTCTTTTGGCCTACTGCCCCCTTTCTAGAAAAAATATTACTTAGTGCCCCTGGAAATTAATTTTTTAAAATTTTAATAGCAATTAATAGGAAAGATAAATGCACCTATGGCCATCATCGCTCTCCTGGATCACTGCAGCACCCACCAGGGGGCGGTGGCACCCACTTTGGGAATCACTGGTCTAACCCAATGATGGTCCAACTATAAAAGACTTCCTAGTTCCCTGCTTTCTCCTCCCCCTATTGTTGAAACAGGAACATCACAGATGCCTTGATGTTGGCTGGAACTTTCTAAAAGTCACTTGTAGGGGCAGCTAGGTGACTCAGTGGATTAAGAGTCAGGCCCAGAGGGGGGAGGTCCTGGGTTCAAATGTGACCTCAGATACTTCCTAGCTGGGTGACCCTGGGCAAGTCACTTAACCCCCATTGCCCAGCCCTTACTGCCCATCTGCCTTAGAACTAATACACAATACTGATTCCAAGACGGAAGGCAAGGGTAAAGAAAACAAAACAAAAAACAAAGTCACTTTTAAGACACCAAATGTTGTTATTAATCAAGTTCACCAAAGCATGGTCTCTTACATGCAGTTAGCATCTTAATTCTATAGGACTCAGGATACTTCTTGCTTCTCTCTTCCAGTGACTTTACCATCCCCTGTTTGCTTTCTCTCAGGTCTCACTTGGGTGTTAAGTATAGCCAGGCCTTTGCTGGATTTCATATCCCTGTATCTTGGAGGAGATAGTCCTCTGCCTTGTTTCAAGGGAAAGTCTGTTGATTTGACTCAGGCAACTTTACTGCAAAAACTCATTCCTCTCTCCATTGTACCAAAGCTACTCTCTTCCTGCCAAACCATCTACCTGTACAAAGTTTGTGATGAGGTAATAAGATGGATGACTCTTGGCATACTTCTCTGCTTTTAAATAGTTGTTACTCATTTGCCTTTCTCAGCACTGTTTTGAGGGAACCAGTTGCACAATTGAAATGAATACCACCTGGCAGGTCAATATTGAAGAGAGAGAAATGACATCTGATAGCTCTATCCATAGGATGGCAGGTGTACAGGTCAGATCAGTCCCAAGAGCACATAAGGAGAAAGTAGTGAACACCACAGTTTATATAGAGAGCCAGGTTGGAACTGAAAGAACTAAATAAAGCTTCTTAAGATTCCTGGCATTTCGTCACTTGCCCATTTCATGAAATCCTGACAAAATAAACGGAAACAAAGACACTTGAATGAAAACCACTCCATAGACTTATTTTGGATTGGAACTAATAAGTAGATAACCTGGTGTGGGAAAATATGAAAAATAAGTCAGAGAGGCCCACAAAACTGGGACATCCTGAATTTAGTAAGCTCCTAGGATTGGAGAAAATGTCATCCAATTGAGAATTCCCTTTAAAAATGATTTTGGGTTTTTTTACATGTAGAAGCCTTTCTTGAGATTTGATTGGCTCAGAGGTCTAAAAGCTTGGGTTATTGACTACCACTTCTTAGTCAGTACAAAATAGTCAAGAGCATCTCAAGGTGTTACTTTGATGCTTGGCCATCAAACTACCATGAGTAATTCAGAGGAAGTAAGACTTCACTTGACCATATCAACACAGAGTTTCTTTGATGCACATATACTTTTGGAATATTTTTCTGCTATGGCTAAGTAAATCTCCCTTTGTTAACCATTGAATGATCTAAAAGTGCCCCATTCCTTTCCAATATCAATCACAAACTACCAAGGAATTGGTCTGTTAGTTCTAGACACATCCTAAAATGGCCCTTTAAATAATAATAATAATAATAATAATAATAATAATAATAATAATAATAATAATAATAATAATACAGACATTTATATAGCTCTAGATGCTAGGCACTGTGCTGAATGTTTTGCAATTATTATCTCATTTCAGTCTCACAACAACCCTGGGAGGTAGTTATTATTTCCATCCCCATTTTATAGATAAGGAAACTGAGGGAAATAGAAGTTAAACACCATGCCCAGGGTCACACAGCTAGTAAATTTCAGGGGCTAGTTTTTAATTCAGGCCTTCCTCTCTCCAAGCTCACACCTAGCTAGCTGTATGACCATAGGCAAGTCACTTAACATCTTTGACCTGACAACTCTCCAGAGTCTATTAGAATTACAATTATGGCCTAATCATTCCCTTTAATTAGAGCATCTCAATAGATTGTTAATTTCTCACGTATTCAGTACCCAGCACAATGCCTGGCACATATTAGATACTTAATAGGAAGGAAACAAGCATTTTTAAGCACCTACTATATGCTAAGAACTTCACAAATATTAATTTATAAATGCCTTGTTAATAAATGCTCCTGAGTGAATGAATGAGTCGACCTTTGATATGGCAACTGAAATAATTTTCCTAGCTCAGTCTGAAAGTTCATTACTGGCAAAGTTTCATTCAAGTCAAATGTAATTAAGTCTTTGATTTTATTTTTTTAATCCAAAGAAAGAAATGTGACCGTTCATTTCCTTCACAATTAGGGCACTTACTGAAAAGATGTATGCATATGACAAATGATAAGACTGATGGAACCATCCTTCTATCCCCTTTGCCAGCAAAAGAGCTGGGTGTGCAGTGCCAGTTGGGCACTGTTCAGGTACATTACCAGAAGAAAGCTTGGAATTTTTTTCCCTAATCTGGCTTCAAGACACTAGCAGAGGGCAACTGAACAATCTCCCTGGGAATGAAATGCCTACTTAATTAAACCATAGCCAAGCTGCTCAGTTTTTCTCACTGAGGGACGCTCAGCGGCATTGTCATCTGAGCAAAATAGACAGGCTGCCAAGGGATGCCTGTGGTCAGAAAGGATCACAAGTACCATCACCAGGAAGAGCTGGATTTCAAGCCAAGTTTGTTAAACAGAAGGGGGAAAAAAAGAGTGTTTGTGAATTTGCTTGGTTCTTTCTATCTCAGTCCGCTCCTGAACCACTTCTGGCTCCGATTATTTTCTCTCTCATGAATTTGGTTCTGAACAAACATTTAAAGATGAGTAGATTAAAAATGAGGACTGGCAGGCTTTTTGGTATGTGTCCTTGTTTGCTCAGAGGCAGCCTATTATACACAGAATAGAGACTGGGCTCCAGAGTCAGAAAGACCTCCATCTCTCTGTCTATCTGTCTTTTAGGGAGGAGCAAAGGGACTCAAAAAGGCAGATACAACTTGAAGACCTTTGTAGCATTGGCTCATTAAAGCTGAGCACAGGATTCATATGTAACCCCTGTCCCAAAGCCCTTCCGCTATATATTAAAAAAAAAAAAAAGCAGAAAAAATCCTGAGACTAAAGACTGCCTTAAAGGAGCTCTATAAACATTTTCTTGAAAGGAAAAAATGCTGAGAAATTGCGCGTGGCAGCAACTGAGGAGCTGTGAGCTGCTGATGTCAGCTGCTGAACCACTTTCTCCAGCAGGTTGCCATCTGGTGCTTCTTCACTGAGTGGCTACTGGAGGAGGTGGAAAGGATAGCATTAAGTTAATAACATTAAGTGCTAATTCAGGGGAGAGTTCTCACTTAGTCTAAAAACTGGGATATTAGTTGTACTAAATCCAAGGGCTACTGTGGTTAGTTCCTGCTGAGCATGGTGAAGGCATTTCCTCATGAATATTTATCATGGCTACTGTATGTACCACCCCATATATGGTGTTGTTGTGCCTGGTTTGTGGAGTATTTGAAAAATGCATTCTTTCCCTTTCCCTGCTCCCAAATATGATTTCAATCCTGAGCATCTGGACTTAAAAAAGACTATTTGGAAGATCAGCTCCATAACTCTGTGGTCAGGGTAGATATCACAACTTATCTGATAATGATAGCAAAGAACTTTCAGTACATTAATTAGGGTTATTTTTGATTCTACTGACAAGAATGATTTGTTCAAACTAGGATCACCAATGATTTTTGGCAGATTATTTAATCTTTCTGAGCCTCAGTTTCCATACCTGGAACTCTGAATCAATGATCTGGTTATCTTTCATTTGTGATCCTATTAGTTCATTAGTTAATTCCTTAGTACTTGACCTCATTTTCTGGACCCAGAGAGGATCCTCAGACTCCCTGCTCCCTTCTAAAAAATCACTTTCAGGGGTGATCAGGGGGGTTGGGGAGAGGTCAAGAAGAAGAAGACATAAAATGGATCTATTTCCAGGTCAAGCCTCATTTGGATACTGGGAGACAGAGACTCTACCACCCTGGAACCCTGAGGAAGTACACAAGAATCATAACGAAAGCATAAGTCAGGAATCAAGCAGCAGGCAGGGCCAGAAGGTATCAGTGACTACTCTGAGTGCTCTGTTTCCAATTCAAGGGTAGTAATATGGAGTGGAAAGACCTGGAATCCAGAGATTCATGTCTGAATCCTGCCTGACTTTTTAGCTATGTGACTGTTGGCCAGTCACTAACACTCTGAGTCTCAGCTTCATTATCCTTAAATTGGAACAATACTAATAATACCTGTAGGATCAATCTCCCAAGGTTGCCGTAAGAATTAAATGAGATCATAGATTTAAGAATACTTTGCAAACATTAAATAGTAGTCATCTACTCTTTTTTCAAGTTAACTCTCCAGTTCTAGGACTAGACTTAAGGCAGAAAACCATGATAGGTTGGGGGAGTGTGAGGTAAAGTCCACTTGTTAGCTGGCACACTGAGATGAGTATAGAGGCCAGGGCAGAAATACTCACTTGTTGGGGGCAGCTGGGTAGCTCAGTGAATTGAGAGCCAGGCCTAGAGACGGGAGGTCCTAGGTTCAAGCCTGGCCTCAGATACTTCCCACCTGTGTGACCCTGGGCAAGTCACTTAACCCCCATTGCCGAGCCCTTACTACTCTTTTGCCTTGGAGCCAATACACAGTATTGATTCTAAGACAGAAGGTAAGGGTTAAAAAAAAAAAGAAAAGAAATACCCACTTGCACTTAAGTTCAGGCAAAGAGACTTTTAAGAAGGAATTCTGATTCAGGCCAGAAGACTTTGATAAGGTGGGGAGATTTCACAAGCAGGTCTAAATTTTTTCTTGCATTTTTTCCCCAAAAGGAACCAGGGCTTGCTCTCTTTTTTTCATATAAGATCAGTAGTTGCAAAGGATTAGAGGCTTACTTAACAAAGCAAAAGGATATCCTTCCAAAAAGAATTATAAACAGGATTCTTATTAAGGAGTATGTGAATTCTTTACATGATTTTCCCTCCTATAAACTTTGCCATCTTGTACCTCTCCTACATTTGGCCACTGTAATTTTAATTTTAATTTTAATTATATGTACTTTATCTTACCATAAGGTCATATTTCCCTTTAGTAGATTACAAACTTATTAATGTGTTATTCATTTTTTGTATCCCATGCAGTGCTTGGCATAATGTATTACACATGGTAAGTGTTCAGTAAACTTTTGTTGATAGGATCATATATTTAGAACTGATATGACTATTAGGGGGGCAGCTAGGTGGCTCAATGGATTGAGAGCCAGGCCTAGAAACAGGAGGTCCTGGGTTCAAATATGGACTCAGATACTTCCTAGCTATGTGATCCTGGGCAACTCACTTAACTCTCAATTCCTATCCCTTACCACTGTCTTGAGACAAATACATAAGTTTGATTCTAAGGTGGAAGGTAAGGGTTTAAAAAAACAACAACAAAAGAAAGGACTAGAGGTTGAACTCATCCTTTTTATAGATGAAGCTAAGACCTGCAATAGTGAAGTGACTTGCCCAATATTCCACAGATGAGTAAGTTTAGAGTCATAATTCAAACCCTGGTCCTGTGATTTCAAATTCACTGCTCTTTTCTCTTGTACCCTAAAGCAATGATGATGAACCTTTTAGAGACTGCATGCTGTGCCCTGTTCCCTCAGAGACCCCATGTCCATAACCTGTGCTGGTCCCATCCCCCTTTACCTTAGACAGGGGAAGAAATGTTTACATTGGCTTGCTGGGCAGAAGGGCAGATGAAGTGAAAAAATGTCCTCAGCGCGGAGGAGAAGGGGAAGGGAACAGCTCCTCTGAGTGCCTCTGCCTTTCTAGTAATGATCTCTAGTGGGCAATGGCTCACATGCCCACAGAGAGGGCTTTGCACATGTGCCCTAGGTTCACCATAATGGCATCAGAGCATATTGAATAATATAATATCATAATATATTATGTCACATTATAATATATTATGTTTTGTTATGCTGTTATATTTATGTTATGTTACATTGTGTTACATTATAATTATGTTATGTGATACTATTTTTTATTTCCATCTTTGCAGGTATCAACCAAGATGTTCACAAAGCCTATATATATTGTCCTATCCACAGATATTATTGGCTTTTTGTTTCCAAGGGGGCAGGTACTACATGGACCATGTGTATATGGGAGTGGTTGGAAACACCTGCTCTCCTTTCTACACATATTCCAGATGGCTGAGCTGGAGAAATTCCCAAGGAACCAGACTTAGTGTGGCAGCAGTCTCTTTTCCCTTTTGTATACATTAGCAAGACTGAATTAAGTGCTTTAAAAACCTATATATCACATTATTATTCATATTATTGTTATTAAATGAATGGTAAAGAATTTCACAGCTTTAAATCTGGCCTTAGACACTTACTGGCTGTGTGACCCTAAGCAAGTCATTTGACTCTGTTTGCCTCAATTTCCTGATTTAAAAAGTGAGCTGGAGAAGGAAGTGAAAATCACTCCAGTTTCTTTGCTGAGAAAACCTCAAATGGGGACACGAATAGTTGGAAATGACTGAAGCAATTGAATAACAACAAAAAAAAACAAAAACAGAATCAGACTTATTAGACATAGCATTCTGGAATCTGAACTGATTTTAAAGAAAATTTAATCTAATCCTCCCCTTCCAACTGAGTCCCAGAGAGATACAAATAGTATTTTAATTGACCCTATTGATAATGTAGAATATACTGTATAGGATATTAGCTTTAGCATGGCCAATCATATCTATCTGGAGCCAAGAGAGAAGAACAAAGCCATCTTCCTCAGAGTGAGAGTCTATGCTAAAAGCCAGAAATAAGGACGATAATTTGTATTATCTTGTCTTTGTCAAGATCCTTGATAGCCCTCTTTGGTTCCCTTCTTTCCTGATGTGCTTTTGGTTGTGATAGATTAATAGAACATGTGCAGTTTTCCATCATAATTCTCCAAGAAAAGAATTAATAAGCATAGGTCTGGAGAGTGTGAAAAAACATTTGATTAGTTATAAAGAAACAGGTTTAAAAAAGAAGCCTGACATTTATTTGGAGGTCACTCCTGAATCAGTGTCTGTGAGTAGACCACTGACTTGTTAGAGCACAGATCAGAATTAGTAGAAAACTAGAAGAAAAAATTATGAGAAAAAGATATGTTATGTAATGAAATCAATTCAATCCTGACCTACTTAAACTAATTAAAATGCATTTAAATGCTAATTAAAAGAGAAATGGACAGTAAAAGTGATTGACACCAATTATACTATTTTATATGAAAGAGTAACATGTTTACTTGTCTCTCCCATAAGACTATAAACTCCTTGTGAGTAGAGATTATTTCACTCTTTGTATTTGAATCCTCAGCAATTGGCACAATACTTGATAAAAGTTTATTGATTGATCATTGATAGATATTAAACTGTCACCATTACTAGGAGATGAAAAAAGCCTAAAAACCACCTTAGACATCAAACACTTACCTTACTAATGAGAGGGAGATAGCAGCTAAAGGCAAAATCTGTTTAAAATATAAACTGGCTCATAAAATCTTAAGACGATAATAGTATTGCTGCAATCAATCAATGAGTAGGCATTTATCAATTGAGTGCTGAGCACCAGGGATAAAAAGACAAAAGCCAAACCAAAATCAAACCTAAAATGAAAACAGTCATTCTCAGGGATCGTACATTCTTTCTTATTTTTTTTTATTGTAGGATTTAAAAAAATAAACTTGATTGAGATCTTTTGTTTTTATATCACCTACAATTCCTGATGTATCTCCATCCTGAAACCCCAAACATCCCTCATAACAAAGAATTTTAAAGAGGCAAAATTGTTCATCCAAACTTACCAACATATTGCTAGAGTCTGGTGTTATAAGCAATGTTCCACACTGATAGTCCCCCCACCTCTGAAAAGGAGGTGAGAGTAGTACTTTCTCATATCTCTTCTTTGCAGTCAAATTTGATCATATCATTGAATTTGGATTATTTTGTTGCTCTGTCCATTCATGTTGCTGTCATCATTTTCAGTCCTGATTCTAATTGCTTCATTTTAAGAACCTTTAAACTTTTTAAGTTCTGCTGAAATAAAGAAAGCAAAAAGAAGCAATAGGTGGTAAAACCAGTTTAAAGAAGACCTGGCAAGAAAACCAACTGAGTAAAGCCATCCTGAGGGTATTTAAGGATGAAAATGGAAGTAGGACAACAAACAAATGAAAAATGGGCAAGATCTGCAAGTATTAAAAAAAAAAACAACAGACTATTTCCATCAATAAAGAGAGTTGAACATTGTGACATTTAACACATCATTGACTTGGTTGTCTGTCTATAATAAGTAGAAAGGTCATTAAAGAGAACAAAGAAAGAAAAAGCAGGCAAATTAAATTATGTGTACAAAGAGAAGGTCTATGATCAGGAAACATTCATAATGTATCTAAAGGAGAAAAAGATACCAAAGATAAAGGGAAAAAAAGTCAGATCTTAATAATGGAAAAAAGAATACCTGCTGAACAAGTACTTATTCATATGTTTACTTTTTCATCTAGTGAATGATAGAATCAAGAAGACCCAAGTTCAAATCCAGCTTGTGACACTAGCTGTGTGACAACTCATTTAACCTCTGCCTGCTTCCATTTCATCAGTTGTAAAAATGGGAATAACAATAGCATCTCCCTCATGAGATTGTTGTGAGGATATGTTTAACTGTTTCGCAGAGTTAATTATGATAAAAAAAGGAAAATTATAAATGTTGGAGGGGATATAGAAAGATTGGAACACTAATACATTGTTGGTGGAGCTGTGAACTGGCACAACCATTCTAGACAGCAATCTGGAATCATGCTCAAAGGGCCATAGAACTGTGCATATTCTTTGACCCAGAAATACTACTACTAGATCTGTATTCCAAAGATATTAAAAGTTGGGGAAAAGAACTTCCCTGTACAAAAATATTTATAGCAGATCTTTTTGTGGTGGCAAAAAACTGAAAAACTGAAAGGATACATCAATTAGAGAAAGGCTGAACAAGTTGTGTTATATGTTCATAAGGGAATACTGTTGTACCACAAGAAATGACAAACAAGAGGATAAAAAAACTGGAAAGACTTCTATGGAGTGAACATGGATTGCAAAATGTCAGAAAACAAGTATTAAAAATTGTATTGATGTGTAGCCTGGAAAAATAAAGTTCTATCACTGTGGAAAAATAAGAATTTAGCACATAGTAGGTATGAAAACATGCTTCTTTCCTTTCCCAGCTATATAAAATTTTTATGAGAATCATCTCTACACACATTAAGGGCATTGTCCATGAGGCTATTGGTTGTGAAAAGGCAGACTTTTATAGGAAATATTTCACAGTGAACTCCATCTTTATCATTATAGAATTGATTGAAAATTTGAGAGAATATAGGGTCATGTGCTTATTTTTGCTGATTAAAAAAATGATTCTCTGGTAAAAGATGCTACTTTAAATCCCAGAAAGATATACTTCTCAACATTATTTAATACTGAGATGGAGGATGTCAACCACAAATTCCAACTTGAAAAGAATTGGTTAAGTCCTCTAGATGCTTGTATTTGTAGATGCCATTTGTACCAAACCCCAATAGACTGCAGATCCATAAGCACTCAAAAGAGTACCATTACTATGTACAAAAGAAAAAAACAAGAAAATGAAGAATGTTTATCACTCAGATTATAACACAGTCACAAATACAAATTTCCATTAGCATTTGTGTATATATTTATACACACATTTAGCTGATGAAGACAGTACAAATGGACAGACAATTGTATTCAGAATTAAACAGGAGACACAACATGGCAAATATGGAAATATATATTATATGATTATATATGAATAACCTATATTATATTACCTGCCTTCTTGAGGAGGGATGGGAAAAAGTTACAGAATTTGGATTGCAAAATATCAGAAAACAAATATTTAAAAGTTACATTGACATTTAATGTGGACGAAAATAAAACTATATTAGAATAAGTAAATAAAAGAATTAAACAGGAGAAGGAAAGCATTGTAGGTCACTTTCAGAAATTTAATGACCCCAAACTTCTCCCAGAAACAGACGCCTAAATATTAAAATATTAATATTCTGGGGGCAGCTAGGTGGCTCAGTGGATTAAGAACTGGGTCTAGAGATGGAAGGTTCTGGGTTCAAATCTGGCCCCAAATACTTCCTAGCTGTGTGACCTTGTGCAAGTCACTTAACCTTTATTGCCTATCCCTTACTGCTCTTCTGTCCTAGAATTGGCACCAAAATCCAGGGTTTAAAAAAAATAGAGAAAGATTAAGGTCCAAGGCTAAAGCCATTTACTATATTCTAAAGCAGGGGTCGGCAATGTCTGGCTTTTGAGCCATATCTGGCTCTTTTGTGGGCCAGATATGGCTCTTTTTGCAGGAACCATAAAGTCAACCATAGCACAGTAACTAACAGGTTATGCATGACATCGTGTGTCATGTGATACGTCACGTGATTCTTTCTGTACCGCCACTATCTTCTAAGATAGAAGTCTCCCTCATTGATATTGCTGCGCTAGACGAATCCTGGTCTTTAGATCAGCTTGGTAGGTGTGCTGTGTGTCCCTCCTTCTGCCCTCCTTTTTTTTTTTTTTTAAACCCTTGTACTTCGGTGTATTGTCTCATAGGTGGAAGAGTGGTAAGGGTGGGCAATGGAGGTCAAGTGACTTGCCCAGGGTCACACAGCTGGGAAGTGGCTGAGGCCGGGTTTGAACCTAGGACCTCCTCTCTCTAGGCCTGATTCTCACTCCACTGAGCTACCCAGCTGCCTCTGCCCTCCTTTTACTCTTTCCACACCTGTTCCTGACATCTTAGGGTTCTATATAGTGATTGATCACTTTTGTCTACATTCTCTACCCCTCTGTCTCTGATTTACAGGGCTTTATCTCAGTGCATTCATGGGGTCTGCATTCCCTATATGTGGGATTGTTATTGTTTTTAACTTTTCTACCTGCTCTTAAGGGGGAACTATAGTCAGATGACATCTTTACATATGCTTCATTAGTGAGAAGCATTTCTCCCTAGTAGTTGTTTCATTTGATACAGAGTGATTGAGTAGGCAGCACTGATAAACACCTGGACCAGGAAATGTGTGTGATGTGTCCTGACCAGTTTTCCATGAAAAGGTACCCCCCCTCCCCCACTACTTACTAATGCCTGCACACAAGTCATGTTATTTTCTGTAATCTCCTGATCTCCTACTTAATTTATGTGGTTAAATGGCTTAACCAGCAGGCCGGCAGCTCTTTCTTCTCCTGTTGCCTGACTTGAGAGAGGGAGAGGAAAAAGTATTCTTCCCTGAATTTTTCTCTCTTTATTTCAGCAATTTTCTTAGTGTAAAGGAGTTTTATATGTATGTGTGCAGTTATATGAATACTATAGTGCCCCATTAAGTCTTGTTTTTTGATTAATATTCAAAATAATTTTGATTAATAATCAGCAAAACCATGTAGCACCAGAAGTCACATTAATGTACTTTATTAATCATTGGTTAGCACATAATAACATCATTAAAAATAGTTCAGAGACTTATTGTACTTTAAAAGTGTTCTTACATAAAATGCATATATTTACTTATATTCAGTGTTAAACATATTGTACGGCTCTCACGAAATTACACTTTAAAAAAGGTGGCGTTTATGGCTCTCCTGGCCAAAAAGGTTGCAGACCCCTGTTCTAAAGGAAACTTGAATTCCATTAACAACAACTACATCAAATCCATCTGCCTTGTGGAAGGGGATGTGGTGGCTCAGAATCTGCCGTGGAACCAATATACAATATTGATTCTAAGATAGAAGGTAAGGGTTTAAAAAATATATTAATGATATGTGGTGGACACAACAGTCTCTAAAGAAATGAAAACAATTATCACTCAGAGGACTGTGGTGGATGTGGGCAGATGACAACATCAATAAATGAGGAACTTCAAAGAAGAACAAGATCTCAGATGTCACATCATCAGGAAAACGTGTATAAAGCCATGTATATAGCACTGGTATTCTTGAGATGCCAAGAATAAGCGAGGGAGACCTCTGGCATGTTGGGTGGATCCTCTCTTGTTAATTCATAGGAGAGCAAGGACACGAGTCACATAGGATGGGCAGGCATGGGTGGATTGCGATCAGTATTGTTGGAAGAAACATTGGCATCAGTGAGATCATGGATTCCTTTGAGAATGAAGTGTGTTCATCACCAGGAAGGTGCTATTCGTTTCGGGAACTTTCTAGCCACTTAAATTCTGATAAAAGAGATAATGATCCATAGTATGGGGCCACTGGGGCATTGTGGGATTGAATCAGGCTCAGTCGATATTTTTAGAACTAGAAGGAACTTAAGAGAACATTTAGCTTAAGCCACCCTCCCCCTAATTTTACAAATGTGAAAATTGTGACCTGGGTCATGGAGTAAAAAACATGTCAGAATTTGAACTTAGAACACTGATTCCCGGGCTTCCAGGACTGTGTTTCCTTTTTGTCTGTGTGTGCATGTGCATTTAGGGAATAATCTCTTTTTCATTTCCCTAACACAATTGCCAAGCCTTTCAAACACCTGGATATAGCACTGCCTTTTGTTTTCTTGTAACCTAAGAGGGCTATCGGTGGGATGCTAGAGGCTTATTATCTGCTGTTTGATTTCAGTGAGCGACTTTCTACTAAATCAAGAAAGATCTTATGAGAATGGCCTGGGCCCAGGGCTACTTACTGGACTCTGGGTATAGAGGAGATTCTCAAAGGCTGCAGATGGGTCAAAGATCGCTGCATCAGTTGGTTATTCCAAGCAGGACATTCTTCTCAGCCTGTGGCTTCATCTATATCTCTGTCCTTCTCAGTCACTCTTTTGATTTCTTCCTGTGGAACTAGTTCTTGACAGAATTTGTGTCTGATACTCACAAAACATCTTTTCAACCCCTTCCCCATTTACCTTCTGAGATCACTCTCTTATGTCTTGCTCCCAGCATTCCTTAAATCCCTGACTTAGATGATGGACAGGATTGCTTAAATTATTACTCCTTCCAGGGATATTCATATTTTAATTTTAGACTCAAAAGCATTCAAAGGAATGGATTTCTAAATGCAGATATTTCAGGCACCATGATGTTTTACTATCTACATTTATCTATATGGATATCTAAATATATCATATAATATTGTGAATTATAAGTATTCATAATTGTTTCTTAGGTCCCCGGTTAGACTCTATGTCCCACAAAGGCTTTGCTAACCTTCTTATATTTCCCTTAGGGTTTAGTATATTGTTCTGCGCACAATAGAAAGAATAAACATCTGTGGAAAGAATGACTGAAGGCAGTGGTGACCTTCCTGGAACCCCTTCAAATTGTATGTAGCCAGGTGCATACTTTTATCTATTTGTTCCTACTAGTATAGAGAGGGAAGTGGTACAGGCAGTGGAAAGGTCACTGCAAGTAGAGGCAGAAGATCTGAGTTCTAACCCTGCTCCATCATTTCCTAGCTCTGTGATTATAGCTAAGATATTAAATTTCTGTTAGCCTCCCACTTGTTCATTTATGAAATGAGGGCTAATCATACATGATCTCTCCATGTTGTGGAGGGTCACTGTGAGGATCAAATGAGATAATGTATTTTAGAGCACTTTGTTAACTTGAAACTTACTGTAATCTCCCAAGATAAGATATTATTGCAAGCCCAGCCCTGGCTCCCAATAGAAATGTGGATTTGGGTGTGATCGTTTGGACCACAGGCTAAGTAGTTGAGATCATGGGTAGGACATTCAGTGACCTAGCCTTGTGGTTGTGTTAGACATTAATCAATTAATTTATTAATAATTTTTTCAATACTTTAAAAGAAACCAGAGAAACTAAGAAGGTCAAGGGTGAGAGCATTCCAGATATGGGATAGTGAGTGCAAAGGCAGAGTTAGAATATAGAGTGCCATAATGGAGGCACTGAAAGGAGACCTCTAGAGCTGGATCAAAGAGTTCATGGAAGGGAGTAAAGTAGGGAGTAAGAAGACAGGGAAGGTAGGAAGAGACCAGGTCTTGGATGATTAGTCATTAACAGCTGAGAGGATCATGAATGTTGTCTCCCCCATTAGAATGTAAGCTTTTTGTGGAATTGTATTTCCCCCCTTTCTTGGTATCCGTAGGGCTGAGCACAATGACTGGTATATTTGTCGTGGCTCAGTTGTTTTCAGTCTTGTCTGACTCTTTCTGACTCCAGACCCAGCCACCTAGCTGCCTGACTGGTATATATTAAATATTTAATAAATGTTTGTTGACTGACTGGCCTTTCATAGTGCCTCTCATACTTTTCGTGGTTCTGTAATGCCTTTATCTAACTAGGGCATGATTTAATTATTTACACTTGTGTCTCAACCAAAGCCAGAACCAGCTATATTCTCACCAGTACAAAAAATTTTAGGATTGGGTAGCAAAGGCATTGGGGACAGTCTGTCCAAAACTAGATCCTACAGACTGGAAGGAAAGGTCAGCCCTGGACATGGAGCAATTGGCCTCCTCTTGGGCTTGACTTTCTATTCTAAAGTTCACAGTCTTGAGGGCTGGATGGGTCCTGCAAATGTGCCTATAATCTCAGTGCCTCTTTGCTGATCGTTTCCCATTCCCACATTCTCTCTCCTCACTTGCACATCTAAGATCCCAAGTCCTCCTTCAAGATTCAACTCAAAGGCCAACTTAAGCAGGAGACTTTCCCCAGCTCCCTCAGTTACTCTTGTCTTCCTGCTAGGATTTCCTTCTATCTACTTCATACTGTTCTCATATGCATTTTTTCTGTACAGATTATCTCCTCATCAGAATATAAGCTCCTTGAGGGCAGGGCCTGGACTGTTTTCTGCCTATCTCTGAATCCCTGCCACTCAACCTAGTCCCTGGCAAATAGTAGACTTTTAATAAATGCTCATTGATGGTGGGAGAAAATGTGTCTCTTGGGATTTGAAGGAGCAGACAGCAGAGAGGGACTCATTTGTTCAAGCTTACTCTAGCTCTGTCTTTGTCTCTCAACTGGGCTTGTGGGCAGGGACCTGTTTTACCTAAATTTCTATCTCCTTAACACCTAGTACAATGATGTGGATTTAATGGGAGTATGTGTTCAATCTTTGTTATATTTGTATTTGTCATAATTTCTCTATTCATTCTTTTCCTTCAGTTTACTTTTCTAGAGGATTGATCATTATATGAGGACAGCTAGACAGTGCAATGAAGAGAGTACCCATCCTGGAGTCAGGAAGTTCTGAGTTCAAATCTGACCTCAGATACTTTACTAGCTGCGAGGTCTTGGGCAAGTCACTTAACCCTGTTTACCTGTTTATCTCAGTTTCTTCCTCTGTAAAAAGAGTTGAGAAGGAAATGGTAAATCACTCCAGGATCTTTGCCAAGAAAACCTCAAATGAGTCATGAAGCATTGGATATAGAAGGGAGGATCAATGGAACAGACTTGGGGTAAGCGACCTCAGCAAGACAGTCTTCGATAAACCCAAAGAACCCAGCTTTTGGGACAAGAGCTCACTATTTGGCAAAAACTGCTGGGAAAATTGGAAAATAGTATGGAGAGATTAGGTTTAGATCAACATCTTACACCCTACACCAAGATAAATTTAAAATGGGTAAATGACTTAAATATAAAGAGTGAAATCATAAATAAATTAGGTGAACATAGAATAGTGTACCTGTCAGATCTGTGGGAAAGGAAGGAATTTAAGACCAAGCAAGAGAGAGAAAACATTACAAAATGTAAAATGAAGGACTTTGATTACCTCAAATGAAGTATTGGATATGACTGGACAACAAAGGGCATTACATATTCAACAAAGATAGATGAATGGTTGTATTTAAGATGAAAGGAGTAGGACCAGCCCCATTTCAAGGAAACCCACTCCCCTTCGCTGTCCCACTCCATGATGACAGCTCTGTTCCTTGATGAATATATCTAAGTATTGGTAAATGATGCAAGGAAGATTCCAAGTGGCTTTTAGATAGCTCTGGGAAGGAGGATCCTTCAAATCCTGAGAGAGGGAAGAACAGGATGATCCCTTTCTGAGCCAATGGCTCTACAAGAAGCCTTACCAAGTGGAAATTTTCATTTAACTTCACCTGGATCCTCCATCTTCTGGTGTTGGCTAGTCACCATTCCCAGACCAAGCAGACAACTGAGGCTTTCTTCTTTTTCTCATCCCTCTTCCCCCTAGCAAACCAGACTGCTTGGAATTCACTGCACTGGCTTTACTTCCAAGTCCCCAGAATTGCCCCAGAAGCCATTCTCTATGAACAGAATAAGGCACAGAAAAGCAGGAAGGGGAGAGGGCCCTTTGGAAACTGTTTTCCTGCTGGATGCTCTGTGCAGGGATCCAGTGAAAGAGGGTCAGCTACAGGGTGGAGTCAAGAGAGAGACAAGCCCTGTGCACTTCCTGTCAGCTGCCCTTGGATGACGGCCCCAGGTCCTGGCTGTTGTTCCTGGCATGGCTCCAGCTCATTGACTGCCGTGGCAGAGTACATGGGTCTTTTCTGGCTATTTAGAGCCTCTCACGTGGGTGTCCGCCCTGCTCCACTGGGTTCTCTGAGGACCCACAGGGAAGATGTGGGCTTTGTTTGCCTTTGTCTCCCAAGTGAGCACAGGGGCTGCTGGCCTTGATAGCCAGATGGCTTTACCTGCTGTTTACGCTTCCTCTTTCCCTATTTCCCAGTCTCTCTTGTGGTCCTGCCCTCACACCCACACCCTCTGGTTCCCTGTGTCTTGTACAGTTAGAGCAGTTGGAGGTCTGCTCATTGGGCAGAGGCTGGCTGGAAGAAGCTCTTTCCCTGCAGGAAAAGTTTCAAGGCAAAGTATGGGGAGAGGGTGCTGGGACCTTTGGCATTTGTCGGTGTTGACATACAAGGTGTGTCTTATATTCTTTCCTCAGTCTAGGCTTTTGGCTCATTGTTTCTTGTGTATTTGTATCATCTCTCTGGTGAGAGCTCTATGGTTCTCGAGGGTGGTGTTTGATCAGGGACATGTTGGTTTAGTTTAGAGAATGTTGCTTTCTTCAATTCAATTCTCATAATAACTCATGTTTACACACCCAGTCCCTTTATGGTTTATCATGAATTTCCCTCATGGCACCCTCCTCCCCACCCATGAACTAGGTACTATTTCTATCTTCACTTTCAGGTAGGGCAAACCGAGCCTCAGAGAAATGGACGGTTGTGCACAGGGTTACTCAGCTAATAAGTGGCATTGTTGGGACACTAACTCAGCTCTCATGATTTCAGAGGAAAGACAACTGGATCGTATGATGTGTATTAAGCACCATCTGTATGCAGAGCATTATGTTAAGAAATGATACAAAGTTTAGATAAAACAACGTTCCTGTCCCCATGAAACTTTAAATTCAGTAAAATGAAGTAATCCAGTAAATCTCTATTGTGGGGGATTGTAGGGTAGAGGAAAAGCTAGCCTCTCTTACTACAGAGAGCTCCTGCACTACACCTGTCCTCTCCTCAGCATTGCCTTCCCCTGCTCATTTCCAGAAATTGTTAAAAAATTCTATGCCCCATGATCTCACGAGGAGAAATTCCCTTGGCCAGTCCTTGGCATCTTCCTGCATGTGAGAAGAGAAACCAATAGGTCATGCTTGGTTTAACTCCATGGATCTCACCTATGTCCTGAAACTAGCTTGGTGTGGCAGTAATGAAGGAAAAAGAAAATGTGACAGAAAGTTTAGGAATTCAAGTCTGGGACCCCATCACTGATGCTCTTCCCACTTTTGCCCTCCTTTTGCTAACAGTCCCAGGGGAGCTCTGGTTTGGAGGGATCATCTTTGCCTTTCCCAGTTGTTCCTATCACAAGGTGTCTCCTTGTGCCTTCCTTTATGAGACTTAAAATATGACATAATAAAAAGCCTTTTGCTTTAAGCCCTTATTGGCCAAGCTGATTCTTTTGTGAAATGTTCCTTAAGTCTCAAAATCTGTCCTGGGCTAGTTGCAAGGGCTAAGACGTAAACACAGATAACTGTGGTCCAAAATAACACACAGTTAGTACAGTGGAGAGTGGCCAATAAATTGTTCCCTGAGGTCCAAAGGAAGAAAGTTTATTCTTGATTTGGAGGAGGTGGTGTATCTGGGAAAGGTAACTTTTGAATAAAAAGAATTCTCTGTGTGCATGCTATGTGTATATGTGAGTATGTATGTCTATATGTTTGTGGTGGAGCTGAATTAACTTCAAATTTTTATTTTAAACCAAATAAAATAAGGATTTGCATATATAAAATTGAGCAGAAAATGAGGGTTGCATGTGAAACTATAAGTCTACTGTACAGCTTCCTCTCCTTTTAATTATGTAATTAAAATTTGCATTTAACTTTCAGAGTTGTTTTACTCGTCTGTTTTCTTTTATTTACTTTTATTCTTCCCTAGTCATTAAAAAGGACTTCTTTGTCCTTTGTCCCTTCCTTCTTTCCTTCCTTCCTTCCTTCCTTCCTTCCTTCCTTCCTTCCTTTTTTGACATTATCATTAGGTCTCCTCTCCCTTCTATCTCCCTCCAGGCCACCTATTAGGAAAAAAAAAAAAAAAAAAAAAAAAAAAGGACAAACAAAGTCTTTGTAACAAATGTGCATAGACAAGCAAAGCCAATCCCACATTCATAGCTTCCAAAAAAGTATTTCTCCTTCTGCACTTAGTTGTTTTGAGATCAGATCAGATGTATTTTGCCTAGGGCAGAAGTGCAGCTACCACTCATTGGTCCATCTCATGGAAAATCAGTATGGAAGTTTCAGCCTTCTACCTTTCTGACTTAAGCTGGTTTACCTCTCTTTAGAGCACCTAAAGGTCCTCTACTCCCAGGGGATTACCATATTGGTATCAGATACCATTTCTAGTATCATACAGATACCAGATCAACTTTCCCCTTCCTTACTGCACATCAGGTCTCCTGAGCTCCTAAGATCAAGCCATCCACCAGCCTCAGTTTTCCCTGCTAGCAAGGAGTATTCCACCATCTCTAGCTCACTCTGCATTTTGATTCCATTACCCTTCTTATCAGGAAGTGGCTGGCATAGCTCATACAATTCTCTGGAATGGTAATTGGTCTTTACAATGATCAGAGTCAACATACTTACTAATGTACTAAATATGAAGATAAAATATGAGGAAAGAAAGATAGTTCCTGTCCTCAAAGTGCTTACATTCTAAGATGAGAAGAAAACATGTATGTGTGAGGATTGGAGACAGTGCCCAGAGGACATAGTGGGGAAATCTGGAGAATGAAGCATGTCTGAATTTTTCCTCAAAATGAAAGTTTTGGGAAGAACTCACCTATGAGGGAATGGTGCCAAAGGGACACCAATATTTCAACACATTCATGTGTGATTTTTTAAGGGAATTTAGGCATTTCCCACTTGATGGGAACCCCTTAGTTCTGAGTTCTTTGCTATGACAAAAAGAACTTCTAAAATTATTTTTTGTACATATAAGTCCTTTATTCTTAAAAAGAAAAATCTCCTTGGCATATTGGCTTAGTAATGGTATCATTAGGCCAAAGGGTACACAGATTTTAGTGATTGCTTGGGCAAGACTCCAGATTGCTTTCCTAAATTGGACCACTTGACAGGGCATTCATATGTATGTTTTCCATCAGCTCCTCCAACAATTGTTATTTTCCATTTTTGTTATCTTTGACAGCTCAGAGCCACAGAGTTACACTAATTTGCATTTTAAAATTTCCTTTTGTCATTTAAATGAGATATCCTTCCCCAAACCTCCTCCTCAAATCCTATAAATACTGTATTTGATGCTCAAGATATATTCCCTGTCCTCCAGAAGCTTATATGCTCCTAGAAATGTGTGAACAATGTGCAAACAAGTGAGTGGTAAAGACTGTCATAGTTTTATCAAAGAGGAAAGTTTCATGAACCTGAGAGAACCCGAGCACTGAAGGGACAGACCAAGGGGGAAGAGAAGATATCTCAGGACTGGGAAAAGATGCTCCAAGAGTCAAGGGGCAGAAGAAGGAATAAGAAGAGTGAGTAAGTGGGATCATTCCAACATCGGTCTGACCGGAAAGGAGTCTAGTTAGGCTGTAGTAGGAAGGAAGGCTGAATAGCCAGTGTGAGGCCAGGTTAGAGAGGGCTAGGAAGTTTACCACAAATTAACAGGGGTCAAATAACAGTCACCCAATTCAAGATTCCACACAAGTACGTTAGAGCCCTGAGGAAACTTTGGGTCATCTGACATTCCAAAGTCTTTTTTTTTTTTTTTTTTTTTTTTTTTTTTTTTTTTTTGCTTTTTTAAAAACATGCCTCGGGTTTGGAGAAACTGAACCTTGAGTTTTCCCCAAACCCAGTTTTCTTTCATTCTTGGTGCTGGATAGCTGGGATGCTTGGTCTGGGTGTCTCTGATTTGTTTACTCTTAAATCATCAGTGTTGCTGTTTTGTAAGAGCTGCCGGATGGCAAAGAAGTCGGGGGGAGTCTTTTCTCATAGTTCTGTCTTCTAAGAAACAGGAAGTTATTATTTGCCCAAAGCAAACAAACTCACATACTCCAGGGTTCAGGCTCATTCCTAAGCTCGAGTCCCAAGAGGTGTGTGGAAGCTGAGACCACGGATGCTATAGAATCCATTCCCATTCCCAGAAAGTGAGGGAAGAGGGGAAATAAGCAATTATCATAATTTCACAGTTACGGCTCCCATGTAACCTGATGTCAGGAAACCTATACACACTATCTATTACCAATGCCACCTTTCCCCTTCCAATTCAGCACCAGAAAAACTGTTTCTGTATTGCAATGGATCTTTAGTTTGTGCAAATACAGGAATATGGACATCGAGGATCAAAGATTGAAGGCTAGATGGACTTTGGAGGTCACTCAGTCTATTGCCCTCATTTTTTCCAGATGTAAAAGGAAGGTCAATGGGGTTGAACCTAGACTGTGATTGGTCTAAGGGAGGAGGCACAAAAAAAAGATAGGTTTGCTTGTGAAGCCAAAAAGGACAATGGAAAGAACCCTGATGAGGAAAGAGGCTCAGAGAGGGAAGGATAGGATGGGAAAACTAGGGTTGGAAGACACCTCAGAAGCCATCCAGCTTAACCTCTTTTCATTTATTTATTTTTTCAATTTACAAACATTTGTTTTCTCCCCTCCTTCCTCTCCCACTTCCTTTGAGAATAAGAGAAAAACAAAACTCTCGTGGCAGTCATTCATAGATCTAAACAGTTTCTGGTTTTGGACATGGCCAATGTAAAAATTTGTTTTGTTTAACCCCCTTGTTTTACAGGTAAGGGAAAGGCAGCCCCGGGTGGGGGGGTGTCAGTGAAGTCACAGTTAGAAAGTGGTAGAACTGGGGTTCAAATCCAGTTCCTCTGGTTCCAAAGCCGGTGCTTTCCCCATTGTATCATGTTGCTTATTCCACAAAATAAGAAGCCTATCTTCTTTTTTCTGTTCCCTCCCCGAGCAACCTGAATTTGTGCTCAACCTCACTGACCTTCCTGTCACTTCCAGGGATCCTGTCAACATCCCTTTCCTCTCCTTCCTCTTGCTCTCCAAATCTTTTAGCAGCATCATCAAAAAACATGTATTGAAGTGCTTATCAGCACAGAGTTCTGTGCCGTGCACAGTACAAAGTTAATTAAATAGACCCAGACCCAGCACTGAGGGGCTTATGCACTAAGACAGATAACAGGGACGTATCAAGAGCACCCAGACAATAAAACAACCTCAAATGAATATAAATAACAAACAGACAAGACTAAATATTTACCTCATTTTGAAATACATGCCAAGGAATAAGTATATTAATGAGAGTCAGGACAGTGAAGATAGGATAGACTTGGTAGATGTCATTTCCTCTCTTCCACTTGAAATCAAGAGCTAAAGGGAGTTTCCGATCTAGTCGAACTCTTTTCATCTTATAAATGAGTAAACTGAGGCTTAGAGAGCTTAAATGTTTTTCTTAAACCCACAGAGATAGTAAATAGCAGAAGCAGGATTTGAATCCATATCCTTCATGTTTCTTTTTTCACAATTGTGAGTCTTCTGTATCTTTAGGCATTTTTGTGTGTGAAGGAAACAAACAAACAAACAAAAGCCACATCTATGTTGTACATTGAATGTTCTTTTATTCCCTCTTGAGGAGGCCCTAAGCATGAACCAATTTTTGATGCAAGTGATTCTACTTTAGACTTTGGATGATCCAGGCTTCCCACTAGGACTGAACTTCAGTTTAGAATTTAAGGGGCCCCTTCAGAGGGGAAAGGTCAGCACCTCAGTCCCTTTAGGGCTCAGCAGTGATTTTGTGTCCTCATCCTTCTTTAATCTATTTTGTTTTTTTCTTTCAAACATTTAAAAGGCAGAAAATTCAACCCAGGCTGAGAAAAATAAAAGTTTATGCTTTGTATCTTTCTTTTGACTTTAAAAAATTATCATCTGTTCCTCACCTGCTTTGCTACTCTCTTAACTTGAACTATTGGGGACCCAATTATAAACACTACTAGAGGGTATGTTCATAAGGCAAAATTCATGATGGAAGCAGAACACCTACGCAGGTAGAGGGAAACTGACTTGGTCAGTGCTATCACACCTGCAGTTGTGGTGGAGTGAAGCCAAGGATGGTTTGATCCAAAATTATCATCGAGTTCTAAATAGCCAAATCTGAGGGTTTTTCCCTCCGTCATCTTCCTTCTTGATTTCTCTGTAGCATTTGACTTTACTGACCATTGTCTCTTTCTTGATACTCATTTTTCTTGGAATTTTTGTGGCAGTGCTTACTCCTGGCTTCTCCTTCTTACTTCATACATCTGCACTGACTGTCCCCAGTGCCTGGAATGTACTCCATCTTTCCCTCCCCTATGTGGGATCCCTCTGAATCACCTAATGCTCCAACCTCTACATAATGTCTTTCCTGATTGCTGAAGGAATGCTAGTGCCCACTCTCCTTAATTGACCTTGTATTTATTATGTAGACACAGCAGGACCTTATTTCATGCAAACTCAACAAAAATGAATTCAATTATAGTCAATTTAAAGGCGATCAAAAAATACACAAAATACAAAATTTTAATTACAGTTTAAATCCATACCATCTTCCCAAGAGGTGTCAAGTCTAGTAGCAGTTCACCCAATCATGCTCATTCTTGTTCTGAGAAGCTTTCCTATGAGTCATTACATTGTTTTGCGCCAAACATTAGCTCCCACGTCAGTCTTTGTTGGAAGTTCTCTTTTGTCATGTCCTCATCAGAGCAGCACTTCTCTTTGTTTCATGAACACTATTTAGTTATTAATAATTGCCCCAAAGTACAAGAGTAGTAATACGTGTAAGAAAAGTCCTGAAATGACTTTGTATGTTCCTATAAAAATGCTTATTAAGTAATATGGTTTTATATAATGCATAATTTTCAACTTATGGGAAGGGTCTTGGAATATATCAGTCCCATAAAACAAGGTTTTACTGTACTTGTAAATATATATTACACACACACACACACACACAAACACACACACACACACACACACACCCTTCTCTCTTATTGTATCCCCTCATATAGAATGCAAGCTTCCTGAGGGCAGAAATCCCTCTATTTTTTTGTCTGTGCAACTCCAGTACCTAACATACTGCCTGTCACATAGTAGGAATTTAATAAATACTTGTTGAATGATTGGTTGATGGGGAGACATCAATTTGTTAAGTTCTGACTCAGTGGTTTCTAGATTTAAAAGGTTATAGAGTTTCAGTAAATTTCAGTTAGAATCGGGGCAGCTGGGTTGCTCAGTGGATTGAGAATCAGGCCTAGAGATGGGAGGTCCTAGGCTCAAATCTGGCCTCAGACACTTCCCAGCGGTGTGACCCTGGGTAAGTCACTTGACTCCCATTGCCCACCCTTACCACTCTTCCACCTAAGAGCCAATACACAGAAGTTAAGGGTTTAAAAACAAAACAAAAAAAAAACAAAACAACAACAACAAAATTCAATTAGAATCATTTCAGGATGGAAAGAGGCTTAGATAGTTTAGCCAAACCCTTTAATTTTACAGATGAGATGACCAAGACCCAGAGAATATAAATGACTAATTGAAATTCACATAGATGGTTTAATTATGAGGCCAGGATATCTATATACTTGTCCAAAGGTCTTTTCATTACATCACACCAATCAACAAATTTTTTGTCTACTTACTGTGTGAGCTTGCTTGTCACCTAAGGGCAAGTGACTTAGGACAAGACACCTAAGCTCTCTGGGTCTCAGTACCTCGTTTGTCAAAGGATAGGGTTGGACTTAGATGGTCTCTGTGTTCCTTTTCAGCTCTAAATCTATGACCCTGAAATAGTTTTATTCTTTTCTCCACTTCTGATACTTCCTGGCTATGTAACCTGGATCAAGCCACCAAATTTCTTAGTGTCTCAATTTTCTCATCTTTAAAATGGGGTTACAAAGACCTGCTCTTCCTACTTCAGGGGTGATTATGAACCTCACATAGAATGATGTATGTAAAGTCCTTTACAGACTTTAAGAGGCTACGGGAATGCTAGATATTATTGAGATTCCTTAGATTTAATTAACATTTTATACTTTTTAGAATGTCTTCACTGCCATTATCCTATGGGTACTGCTGTATTAGGTCTGCATGAAATAAGTTGGAAGCATAGTGGACTCAGGAATGAGTTAAAAATGGGTTTAAAAAAAAGATATTTTAACAGGAGTGATCCTAGTGATCTCAGGGGAACCAGGCAAGTCTCCTTTATTTTACAAAATACCTTCTTTATCCAGGTCACTGAAGCCTGAAATTCTATATAGATAAAATAGAAAGAGACTCATTCCTTTGGCTTAAGACTTTGTTCCCAGTTAAAATGCAAATCCACCTGAGAGAGGTCATACAAGAAATCTTGACAACCACAACCTTCTCCTGCTTCACCATTTAGCATAAAGCTGATCTTAACATCTGGTGTTATCATACCCAGTTTATGGATGAAGAAAACGAGGCCCAACAGCATTAATTGACTTTGCCAAAGTCACTTGGTAAGTGAGTGGAAAAGCAAGCAAAAAGACAAAGGCTCAACTTTCATCATGACTGAGAGAATGTTTATTCCAGGCGACCTCAGTTACTAGGACCCTCCTGGAGTAAGTTGTTGGTTATATGGCTGGGAAATGACGTTGAAGATGCCGGAATCACAGTGGGAGACTCTCTCCCTTGACCCAGCCCAGGGGCTCTGGAGATTTCTAGTGCAGGTGGAATCTTCCAGCTCCTGTCCCCAGACTCAGCGTTCGGAGCCAGATTCCCAATCCTTATTGATGTTGCTGCATCACCAGGTCTCGACCTTGCATTTCTCACGACATCTTATTTCATGGGAACTAGGAAAATTATTCACTTCCTGGAGGAGAAGAGTTTTGCCAAGGAAAAAATGTAGTTGTAGCTCATAGGTTCAGAGTGTGGGATACCTCTCAGAGTTAAACTGAAGAGGTGATGGGGTGCGAGAATGTCTTCTTTCTTGGTTCTTTTTACATGGGGAGGAGATGGAAGGAAAGGACAGACCTTTAAAATCCGGTTCAAGCCTGTTTCTTGACATTAAACAGAAATAACAACTCTAGGGAGAGCTAACTATGATGGTAAAAATAATAATGATGATAATAACATTTAAATAGCACTATAGGGTTACAAAGCACTTTCTGTATCTTAATTATCATGCTTGTGCAGATAACTATTCTGAATTCATGTGTCAAAAGCTTAAATCTACACTAAGACTTAGAATTCCCTATATTTTGCTATTTGTCATTTCAATTGTGTCTCACTCTTCATAACTCCATTAGGGCTTTTCTTAGCAAAGGTACTGGAGTGGTTTGCCATTTCCTTCTCCAACTCATTTTACAGATGAAGAAACTGAGGCAACTAGGAATAAGTTACTTGCCCAGGGTCACATAGCTAGTAGGTGTCTGAGGCTGGATTTGAACTCACAAAAAATGAATCTTCTTGACTCTGGACCTGGTGAACTATCTACAGTGCTTCCTAGCTGTCCTATATATGTATCTATATCATCTCTTGTTTGTGTGTCCGTCTCTTTCTATTTCTCTCTAGTCATACATCTCTCACTGCTTATTGGACATTCCAAACTCAGTATCTTACAGGCAACCTAAATGCAATTAGTCTAAAATTAAACTCGTTATAGTTATCTTGCAAACTCAATCATCTCCCAACTTCCACGTTTTGGTCAAGGGCACCACCATGCTTCAGATTACCTGGTTTCACAAGCTTGGCAATAACTAATGTCTGCTCACTCTCCCTCACATATAATCAATCAATTGCTGAATGTGTTTCACCTCCATGATATGCCACATCTGTTCCCATTTCTCCATTTAAACAGCCATTGCTCTCTTTCAGCCCCTCATTACCTCTCATCAAGACTGTCCCAATGTCCTCCAAATTGGTCTTCCTCTCTCAAGTATTCATTCTGTTCTCCCCTCCATCCCATCCTCTACACTAACTGCCTAAAGGATGTGTCTGATCATGTCACTCCCTGCCCTGCCCCTGTGCCAAATACAACACAAATCCAACAAACTACAATGACCTCTTTTGCAGAGAGGATCAAATAAAAACTACTCTGTTTTGCTTTAAAGCCCTTCACGACAAAATGAGAGAATGTCCTTCTATTGGGGAATGACTGAACAAATTGCGGTATCTGTTGGTGATGGAATACTATTGTGCTCAAAGGAATAAAGAACTGGAGGAATTCCATGTGAACTGGAACAACCTCCAGAAATTAATGCAGAGTGAAAGGAGCAGAACCAGGAGAACATTGTACACAGAGACTGATACACTGTGGTACAATCAAACATACAGCAATGTAAGGAACCAGAGCAAGGCTGAGGGACTTATGAGAAAGAAAACTAGCTACATTCAGAGGCAGAACTGTGGGAGGAGAAACACAGAAGAAAAACAACTGTTTGAACACATGAGCTGATGGGGATATTATTGGGGATGAAGACACTAAACAATAACTCTAGTCCAATTATCAATAATATGGAATTAGGTCTTGATCAATGATATATGTAAAACCCAGTAGAATTGTGCGTTGGCTAAGGGGAGTTAGGGGAGTTTGGGGGAGAGGGAAAGAACATGAAACATGTAACTAGGAGAAAATATTCAAAACAAAAATTTAAAATAAAATAAAGCCCTTCACGACCTGGCCCCAATCTTCTTTTCCTACCTAATGTTACTTGTACATAAGAGGCCATTTTCTACTCCTATGCCTTTGTCTGGACTGTCCCCACACCTCAGATATGTTCCCAATTGATTACTTTTTCAGTTTCCTCAAAACTCTATGCAAATGGCATTTTCTATGGGAAAATATTTCCTATTCCCTCAGCTCCTAATGCTCTCCCCTTCTTACTACACAGCAATTTTAGCTTGTGGAGATTTTGCATATATTTCCTCATGTGCTTTGTATATATTTACTTAGATAGAATGTAAGAACTTACTTAGATAGGAGCAAGGACTGCTTAATTTTTTTTTCAGAACCTAGAACTTAATATCGTTCTTGGCACACAGTAGGTACTTTATGAATGCTTGGTAAAAACTTGGTCTATACATTATCTCCAGGGTGTGTGTGGTGCTCAGGAAGACTAGCACCTCTAATATGATGTTTTTCCAAGCCCTTTTTTGCCAAATTATCCACTTGTGATATCCACTTCTCACCCAAATCTTGCCTGCACCTTCATGAAGCTGTAGCACGTGCAGTGACCACACTCCAGTAAAACCATCACTGCAGACAGACTAAACTAGGTTGAAAGTAGCTGACAGGCTCTAAACCTATCGGTGATCTAGGGGCATGTCTACCCAAGCATGTGAAGACATTTCCTAGTGGAAAGGGCAGACAAGAAAAATTTGTTGTGATGCACATGAAGGCATCTGAAGCAATATCGTGGAGCACTTAAACCTTGGTCAGACATGGAAAGTGCCAAGGTTATCCACTGCTTCCCAGGTCTTTACCAGTCATCCCGACTTCTGTCCTGCCACCAGACTTAGAGGACTTCGGAAGAGAGAGTGAGACTAACAACTTTGTGCAATTCTGCCTCACTAAAATCAAATTCTCAAGATATCACTCATCATGATATCGTTGGTTCTCTTCAAAAACAAAAGATGAACAACAACAACATTATCTCTCTTCATAATATGGAATCATAGAAACTATCCTAGAGTTGGAAGGATGCTTGGAGATCTTTTAGCCCAAATGCTTCATTTTATAGCTGAGGAAAATAAGGCCCAGAGACTTGTTCAAAGACACAGACTTTACCCTCCCAACAACTCCAAAAGTATCATCATTCTCATTCCCACTTTACAAAGGAAGGAAGCAAAGCTAAGAGATATGAAGTGGCTTCCCTGTGGCCATATAATACCATATAGTGCTTCTCATTTATTACCTTAGCAAATCTCTAAGGTAGGTGCTAGAACTAGCCCAGGAGAACTGATTCTTAATTTTTCAGTGTTTGCATTTACACCTTGGAAATTAGCTAACATACAAACTAGGGCTGGATTAATTGTTTTGTTGCTTGTCTGGACTTAAGAAAATGTTAATAATGCACATTAAACTTAAAAGTATATTATATGCACATTTTCCCTTGGGAGCATATTGCTCAGTATGTTTCAGCACATTTCTGGATAGGTGCTATTATTTTCTCCATTTTAAAGATGAGGAGACTGAGGCTCAGAGTGGGTTTTGTGAGTTATGTGGTGTTCCACAGCTAATAGTATCAAAAGTCCAATCTGAACTCAGGTCTTCTTAATTCCAAATTCAGCATTCTATTCTCAGTATCAGTTAGGACAGAGAAGTAAGTGGGTTTTCTGACTAAATTCTGTGATTTTTTCTCTTAGAAAAGTGTTGAACAACTTCCTCCACTTGTATGGAAAGGGAAGTGTTCAGAACTGAAGGACTCATGTTTTAAGTTTTTTTGCTGCTGAAAACTAAGAATCCCAGAAGAAGGGAAATGACTATGAGTCTATGATAACAGGGATTTTCAAAGTCTCAAAAAGAGTTGTGAAATTTCTAGTATTTAAGAAATTCAGAATCCAGAAAACAATAGAAACAACTACAAATGGTAATGAGAAAGAACTTGGTCTGTAAAGAAGTAAGACATCATTCTATCCTCTTCCTTTCTCCTGAAGGTAGAAAGAATCCTGGAAGGTGCTGAAGGGATTGTGGAAGAAAAGAGATTATGTAGCATCTGAATAGTTTATTGGTACTGGTTGAATGAATAAGACCTCTTTGGGACACATTTTTCTCATATATAATAACAACAAGAGCTAGCATTTAAATGGTACCTATTATGTGCCAGTATGTAAATATTACCTCATTTCATCCTCACAACAACTTTAGGAGGTAGGTGCTATTATTATTCCCATTTTACTGTTGAAGAACCTTAGTAAACATAGTTTAAGTGACTTGCCTAAAGTCATACAGCTAGCGAGGCTAGATTTGAACTCATTTCTTCCTGACTCCAGGTTCAATTCTCTGTCTGTGTCTCTATCTCTCTGTCTCTGTCTATCTGTGTCTTTTATCTCTCTCTTCTTGTATATCTATATAATGAGGAGATTGGAGTAGATGCTCTCTAAGAATCCTTCTTTATGAAATTACCTGGAGTGTGTTGGGTGGTGAGTGCTTCTACATTACGGTCAGTTGCTGTCTGTAATACATCCTTGTCAGTGCTGTCTTGGAATTTAAAATCAAACAAATATTCCCAAACAAAAAGACTCAAGATTGCTATCTCTTTGGGAAGCCTGGTACCACAGATGATGAGGCACTTGGTGATAATGATTGGCACACTCACAAAGTTGAAAAAATCCATTAAAAAAAGAAACTGGAGCATATGAATATAACCAGTACCATACTTTGCACATACTTCAATATTTAAAGGACCTGTGACTTCAAGGGCATGAATACTCCTTTTACTGGTAATAACAACAGCAATAATACCTAAAACACATAGAATGCATAAAAAGTTGCAAAATATCACATTACATATATTCTCCCATTTGATCATTTTGACAATATTAGAAAGTTGTGATTATAAGTATTGTTATTATCATGCCCATTTTATAGATCAGACTCAGAGAAATGATGTGACTTGTCCAGAGTCAAACAACTAACAAAGTGTCCTTGAATGATTTGAACCCAATTGTCCTGATTCTATGTCCAATGTCCACTATGCCACACTGCTTCTCACAAATCATAACTTACTATATTGTAGAAGGCTCTAAGCATTGCTATGCTTCCCCCCCCCCAAAAAAAAAAACACTTCAGAATCTAAGAATTTCAGAGTGGGAAGGAACCTCAGAGTTCATCTAGTCCAACTCATTATTGAACAATTTCCTCTCCAAGACTCCTGACAGATGGGCAGTTTCCTCTTGAAAGACATTTAAGACTAGGGAATCCATTATTTACCAACATAGCCTATTCTGATTTTGGACAGTTCTAATTGTAAGAAAAGATTTTCTTAACTGCAAACCTGAATCTGCCTCTTTGTAACTTCCACCCTGAATTCTTCCCCCTGGGGATAAATAGAACAGGTCTAATCTCTCTTCCACTTCACAGTCTTTCAAATATTTGAAGATAATTATCATATCCCTTTGTCTTTGTTTTTTTTTTTTCTGGAGGCTAAACATTCCCAGTTCCTTTACCAATATATCATTGTCACCAGTCCCCTGGAGTCTCCATCTTGGTTACTTTCCTTTGGATGCACTCTAGCTTATCTATTTCCAGTACTTTGATGGATCTATGAACTCATCAGTGTGTTCCTTCCAATGATGCAGATTCTAACATATATATGTGTGTGTATGTGTGTATCTCTTTCCTATGTGACCCTTGCTCATAAGTTTCCAAGAGTGTATGGATGGCTCTTCTGTGTATTCTTTTGCTATCATAAGGATGTCAATGAAGCTTACTGATGGTTGATTGATTATCCCTCATTTTTGCTATGAAAATAGTCCTTCTTTTATTTCAATCATATAATTTCCTTGATGGTGCCCTTTACATCACTTCTTTTAAGTTTTCCTCAAACAAAATATGAAAACAAACTTCTGCCTCTCTTCTTTGCCCTTTGGAGGATTCTCAACTTCATTTCTTCAGAAATTCTAGTATTTCAAGACTTGTAGTCCTCTAACATCCCTGAAAAAATACTAGTGTTGAAAAAAGAGGCTTTGTTTTAGGGAGAAGTTTGAGGTCCTTAAAAGAGTCTCACCCTTTGAACTGCCTTTGATTTCCCAAGTCAATCCAAGCTACCTGTTTTTTCTTGTTCAAATTTGAGCTCAGCTTACTGTCCTTTTGCAGGATTGGTTGGAGATACAGATACTGAGGGAGCAAACTCTCTAGGTCATGTCTCCAACTGCATATTATAGTCTGGACAATAGACAATTCTTCATCCACTTAGTTTATAATCCCTTTAGCCTTCTTGGTTGTCCTATCCTGGTACTGACTCATTTGGAGCTTGGATTCTACTAAAACTTCAAGTCTTTTTGACACAAATTATTGTCATCTTTCAGACACCAAACTGGTTTTCAAAAATATCTTGATGACTTCATTTCAGCATAATGAGTTTCCTTTTTAATTCTGTTTATTTTGTTTTATGCATTTAAGAATATTATTCTGAGGAGTCTATAGACCTCACCAGATCACCAAACTCTCATTTTATAGTTGAAAAAACTAAGGTATAGAGAGACTATTTGACTTGATTAAGGTCACACATGCATGTAGCAAGTGGCAGAAGTGGGATTAGAACTTAGGTCTTATTATTTCAAATCCTGTTCTCCACTGTGCAAAGCACACCAAGGTGGTTGTGTGGGAGGACTGGGGTGGAACTTAGCCAACATATTGCTGACTCGTAAGAACACTATCATAGGCAAGGAAGTTCCAAGAGACAAATCATGAATTCCCTGACATGTACGGCTTCCTTCCACAGTCTGTTCACAGACTCTCTGCTGACTTTCCAGATGTTAGAAAATTTCTCCAAACTCTATCCTGGTGTCTCAATTTGCTCTTTGGTTTCTGTATCCTGGTGGAATCTAGCTGGATCTATAGCTATTTCTTTGGAAGGATTCTTCCTTATATTCTATCAATTGCCCTTGGTGCCTATCAATTTTAAAACATCCTTTTCCCTGGTCCTGGAAATCCTCACTCTTGACCCAAACATATGTGTTTCTCAACTTGGGCCTTAAACAATGATATAGCCACTTGCTGCTCTGCAAAATCTTCTGAAGCCTTTAACATTACAGCAATGATTGGACCAGATTTCTGCAGAGCTGGCTATGGTTTCTGGCCTGCTCTCTTCAATAACAAAGGATTATTGCTCTAGAACTGGTAAGATGTCAGAAGGCATCTAGTTCAATCCTCTATTTTGACATGAAGAAATTGTTACTGAGAGTTGCCAAGTGATTTGACCAAGGTTTTGGGCTATGTCCCCTTTGCTCAGGAGGGTTCTTTCCTCTGTCTCTGTTCATTGACTCAAATTATTGGTCTAGCTAGGCTGCTCCTTAGCTAACAGACATATTGTCCATCAGCTGATTTCGATTTGGAGACTTTCCAGCTTTGTAGGACCTGCAGGAACTTGCATCCCACTTGATAGGTTTTGATGATCCAGAGTTACTTCTACATTACAACGAAGCATTAGAAAAGGGATTTAGTGGAGGCTCTGCACGGAGTTGGTGCTTAATCAATGCTCATCAAGTGGGATTGAGTTGAAAAAGAGAAAAGACATAGTAAGCAATTTGGTGTAGGCTGTGTGTTACTCATTAAAGATGCAATCTTACCCTGCTTTAAGGGCTCAGGAGTCCCACTACTGTGGAACAGAGCCTGATGTTTAACAGTTGAGGATGAAGCAGAGCCCAAGACTGGAATGAATGATTGTTATAGGCTGTATAAATGGATTTGATCTCTTGTTAGCGGTCTGGATTCTCTTGGTAGAAGTAGTGAGGCCAACTTATTATCAATAAAAAAGAATAAAAACTTTATAGGAAGCTATTTTCTCTGTCACCAAACATTTTATACATCTGCCAATAATTGCAGCTGTTAAATATGACATATCCATGAATAGTATGGGATGAAAGGATTGTTTTTTTTCTCATTAGGATGAAAAGCTTTTATAGTGTCTTTTTATGGATGGAAATAATCCAACCCACAAAAGTCAGCCATCTATAATCTCAGACTGGGAGGTTTAAAAAAGACAGAGAGAATGTTTAAAGGGGCTCTGTTAGGGAGCTAGCAGTCTCTCTGGTAGGCTTTTCCCCTCTGTACTCACAAACTTTCACCAATATAATAGCTGCATGCAGGAGGGCTGGTCTATGAGCTCCAAAGACTATTCCAACAATCACTTTTGGTCTGGCTACCTCTGCTATAGCAATCCCAGCTCTGCACCAATTATCTGCTACACATGGGCTGCCAGACACTCTTGTTTCCTGTAATGAGTCTGCATTTACCTCAGTTAAGTTTAAGGAATTTGTGGACAGGAAGCTTATGTAAGCTGTCACCATCACACTTCATCACTCTCAAGCAAATATCAAACCAAAAGGATGGTGTGTGCTACTAAAGTTGCCATGAAATGGATTTTAGAGGACATTGGCCAACAAGATTTGCCAAGTTTCTCATTGCTCAACATGTTTCTACCACAGGAGTTTGCTCTGCTGACTTACCATCTTAAGATTTGCTTTTGCTGTGTCCATCCAGATTTACTGAAGTACTTATAATGCGCAAAAGTAGGTGTCACAATAGCTGTTGCTATGCTGAGCTGGTAAGTAAGCGAGAAGGGATGTCAGCCACTCTGATTTGCTCCCACATTTTTATGGGTCAAACTGTTGCTTCTCTTGGTGTGGTTTTCTCTAACTTCTCCTTTGGCTCGTCTCCTCTAGACCAATGACTTTCCTTTCAAACAAGGTTTGCAAAACTGCTGATGTCTGATTTAAGCCCAGCCCAGCCAGTCATTGTTCAGTCACTGTTACTGGCTCAATTTGCCTAGAGAAATCCTGGTAAAAGTATTCTCTCTGCCTGAGAAATTAAAAAATTGAATCAATAATTCTCTTAGACTCCAAATATTTAGCCAGAGATCTGGCAAAATAACATTCTCTCTCCTATCCTAGATCCTCCCAATTGTCCCTCTTGACTACATTCAGATCAGTGTAGATGGTTAACACTTGGTGGCTGGGCTAGGACAGTTGTTGGCTTCCCTGAATGTCTTGCTCACATTCCCTTGGATCTGGAATCAGGCTGTTGGCTTCTCTTCCCCACAAGTCCAAAGATAGAAAGGTATCTTCTAGTCCTTGGTTTAAGTCAAAACTCATTGGGAAAGGGGCAGCTGGGTAGCTCAGTAGATTAAGAGGCCTAGAGATGGGAGGTCCTAGGTTCAAATCCGACCTCAGACACTTCCCAGCTGTGTGACCCTGGGCAAGTCACTTGACCCCCATTGCCCACCCTTACCACTCTTCCACCTAGGAGCCAATACACAGAAGTTATAGGTTTAAAAAAATTAAAAAAAAACTCATTGGGAAAGAGTTGAGGAAGATTCTGGGAGAAGTCTGCCTGAAATCAGCACAGACTTATCCCTATTGTCCTAATCTCCTTGGTAATTTCTAGGGAAGCTGTGGCCATTGCAATGCTATACTTATGTCCTGTAAGCTCCTATTTGCTTTTCTCACTCAATTATTCCCATAACAAAGTTAATATTCTTAAAGCCCTTTAAAGTTTGTGAAATGTGCATCTTATAATAATTCAATGATGTAGGTGTGAAAGAATTCTCATGTTACTCAAGGAAAAATGAGTTCAGAGAATTTAAGTCACTTTCCCACAGTCACAAAGTATATGAGCTTTGAAATGAAAACTTGAACCAAGGTCCTCTGGTTGAAAGACTAATACTCATTCAATTACATCATAAGTCACTCTTTGCAAGGATCCAAAGAAGTGGGCCAAAGTGGATTCCTGACACTAGACCCAAAGTGTCAGTATTTGGGTCATAAAAATCCAGAGTATAGATGAACTGCCATGACAACCAGCTTTGTGAAATACTTCCTTCCTGGGTGACTTGTCAGCATCATCTCTTCTAATCATTTGCTCTCATTGTTTTAGGTGTGAGGTACCATGGAAAGAATTCTGACTTGGGAGTTAGAGGCCTGAGATTCAAATCTTACCTCTAACATTTACTAACTAAGAGTCCTTGGACAAGTCATCTAATTTCCCTCAATTTTCTCATATGTAAAATAAGGGGGTTAGATTAAATGGCCTTTGAATTTTATTTCTATTTTCCTAATATCTTCTATTTGTCAAATTCTGCTCTGATCAGACTTATTTACTAGACTTTTTATTTTTCAAATTCTGCCCTGGTCAGGCATGTCTCCAGTATTGTATTCAGTTCTTCTGAATATGAAATTTTTGACATTGGTTAACTGAAGATTATCCAAAGGAAGTTAAACAGGTGGTTGAAGGACTTTGAAGTCATATCAAATGAACTTGGGTTGAAGAAAATGGAAATACTTAGCTTAAAGAAGGGAAAATTATAAGGTTAGGATGAGTACTTTCAAACATTAAAAGATTGCCATGGAGAAGATTTAGAACTATTCTGCTTGGCCCAGAGGAAAGAACTAGCAATGGTAACTGGTAACTATTTAAGGAAGAATGTCATAACTATCAGAGCTATCCCAAAATTGAATTGGCTTCCTTGCGTGGTCTCTAAGAGACTTACAGACCACTAGAAGTCTGTAAAAGAAGGTTTGATGATTACTTACTAGATGTATCATGAAGGAGATTCTTGTTGAAGTAGAAGTTAGATTAGGTGACATGGCCTCCAATCTTCTTGCCATATTGTTTGTGCTCTAGTTTGTCAATGTCTTTGCCATAATGTGGCACGTAGAAAGAAATACAATATTTCAGATGTGCTCTGCCCAATAAAATGGGACAGTTGTTTCCCTGGTTCTGGACACTATATCTCTCAGTACAACCCAAGATTGAATTGTCTTTAAAAACAAACAAACAAACAAACCCTTACCTTCCATCTTAGAATCAATATTGTGTATTGGTTTCAAGGCAGAAAAGCAGTAAGGGATAGGCAATGGGGGTTAAGTGACTTGTCCAGGATCATATATCTAGCAAATATCTGAGGCCATATTCGAATCCAGGACCCCTTATCTCTTGGTCCTGCTCTCAATCCGCTGAGCCATCAGCTACTATCAAATTTTTTTAATTGTCTTTTTCATACTATTGACTCCTACTGAGTCAGTCCTTTGCCAAAATTCACAGCTCTTTTCTACAGGAGCTGTGACTACCTAACCATACTTCCTCTATCAAGTAATTATTTTTTAAATCCTAATGTAGAACTTTAGTTTTGACCTCTTTAAATTCATCTTATTTTACTTGTTCCACCATTCTAGTCTTTCAAAATGATTCTGGATATGGACCTTTTTATCCAACGTGTTGTTATTCCTTCCCAGAAGTATGGTATACAATATCTGAACATCATGCCATTTATGTCTTCATTCATGCCATTGATAAAAATGGTAGATAGCACAGGACAGGATCAAAGACAGATCTGTAGTGCACTTCACTAAATCCCTAGCTTTTAACTGACTTTGACCTATCATTAAAAATGGTCATTAAACTACTATTTCAGTTCAGACATTCAGCCAGTTCCTACTTGTAAAATCATCTAGTCTGTATCTTTTCCACAAATAGCATGAAGATTTTGTCAAATGTTTTGCTAGAAACTAGGTAAATTATATCCATAGTATCTCCATAATCCAGTTAATATGGTCAAAAATGAAAGGAAATTAGTCTAACGTTAATCTTCTGGAATCTAGAGATTTTTGCTAGAGATGAAGCTGGTGAATCTATTCCAGGAGATGGAAGAAGGCAAGACATACATAGAACAGATCAGTCCAGTTTGGTTGGAAGCTATGCTGTTAGGGATTGGTGACACCAAAACGAAAACAAAAATAAAAGACAACTTCTGCCCTTGAGGAGCTCACAGCTCACATGAGGAAGATGTGCCAGACATTCCTGCAGAACTTCAATCTGAGATTGGTCAGATAATGACCCAATGCCTTAGATTGGGTGGATTGGATTAAATGACTTCTGTTGGTCCTTCCAAGTGTGAGATTTTATGATTCTATGATAATAAGTATTAGCATTTATATAATACTTTAAAAGTTTTTTAGATGTTTTGCATATATTATCTCACTTGATCTTCACTATGACCTTGTGAGGTAAGTACTATTATTCCCTCTATTTTATCCCTCAGGAAACTGAGGCTGAATGGTCACATGACTTGCTCAAGATCACAGAGATAGTAAAGTGTCTGAAGTTGGATTTGAAATCAGGTCTTTCTAATTCCAAGTCAAGCACTCTGTCTAACACCGCACCTAACTGCTGAGATTATGATAAGATTGCTAGGGTAGACATCAGACAGATGGATTGAGGAGAGTATAAATAGGAGATAAGAAGATAATTTAGGAGGTTCTTCTATTAGTTGGAGCAAGAAGAAATGAGAGTCTGATCTGTGGTGACTTCAAAGGGGTTGGAAATGAGTAGGAAGATGCAAAAGATATTGCAGAGATGGAAGTAATAGGACTTAACAACTAAATAGATGTGGGGAAAAGGGAGAGAAAAGAGTTAAAGATATCTGAGCTTCTAAGACTGGACAACTGGGATAAAAAAGAAACAGGACATTTAGGAGAAGGTACAGACTTCTGGGGAGATGATGATGAGTGCCATTTTAGATTTTCAATTTCAGGTTTCACCAGTGGGTAACTAGAACAAACTTTCTCTAGGTACCCACTGCAGTTGTTGGAAACAAGTGGGATTCTGTCAAGTCATACATTTATGCCCTCTCCAATGTGGGGGAATCACATGTGACTTCTGCTTTCACCAGTGTGACTCAGCCCTGGTTCCCCCATATTTAAGATGCTGTTACTTACCTATCTCACTAGAATTCTGGGAAGAAAGGTGGAAGAAATTGATAACAAATTGATGAAGCAGAAAGATTCTGACCAAGTAGTGATTGTGTGTGAAATTATGCTTTATAACATTCTTCAATTTGATGATCCATTTAATAATAAATTTAAATAACTTTCTAAAAAATTCTATAATTACAACTCAAGTGTGGGCAATGCTTTCAGCTCCAGGAGATAGAGATGTGATATAAATTCAAATGTGGTCATTATCAGATGCTTGGAAAGATTTGGGATCTCATTGGATCCTTCATGTTGCAGATCTCTACTTCCCCCCACACTTTCATCTAGTGTGATTCTTGTCTGTCTTTTCCTACATTCTTAATAGAGGATCCACCTACAATTCTTGAGGCTTTTTTCTTATTCTTTTACTATTAAGAAGGCCCAAATGTAGTTTTCAGATGATTGATCTCTTGCTACAAGACCAGCCCACATGCTTTCTGAATCATCCATGCCTTGGATATACTTCATACCACTTCTCACATACAACTCACTATCATATCTCTCTCTTATTTTCTGGATTATTTTATATATACATATATATATACATATATATATAATGATTAGTATTAGCATTTAACATAAGTAAAATTTTTGTTGGTTTTGAAGGGTAGCCAAAGAATTAAAGTATGCAATAATTAATCTTTGAGTCAATAATCATAGTAGATAGCATTTATAGAGTTTTACAAAACACTTTAAAAATGTTGTTTCATTTTATACTCACAAAGAACCTGGGAGATACCTGCTATTCCTGCCTCCTATTCCTATTATCCCTGTTGATCCTTGTTCAGGGAGGACTAATCTCTGTGGTGTGAGGGCTTGTTGAACTCAGGGTTACTCATCCATCTTTGGTGTTCACCTGACCCCCAACTCTTATCTATGTTTCCAAGAAGTTGTAGCCATACCCCATCTCAGCAGAAGAGTTAAACCAGCTTGAGGGTAACCCACAGATCTCAAATCCATTGGGGTGGGGAATGCCTACTCTAAGCATTTGAAGACTTCTCTCTGCATAATGAGCACATGAGAACATTTTTTTCCCAGTGGCCAGGAAGATGACTAACACAGGCACTGTGGGGTGCTTAGAATTTGGTCAAGCATCAAAGGTACCAAGGTCATCCATTGTATTCCAGGCCTTCACCAGTTGTCCTGACTTTTGTTTGGTCACTGGACTTTGATAACTTTGATGAATGAATAAAATCCAATTCACCTGCAAGTCAAGACATCCCCTTGTGATATCACTGGTCTCCATTAGAGATGAAAGATAAATAGCAATATCTCTACTTTTCAGAAGATAAAACTGAAGCTGAGAGAGGTTAAGTTATTTGCCCAGGGTCATAAAGCCAGCAAGCATCTGTGATTGGTTTGGAACTTATCTTCCTGATACTAGGTTCAGAAGTCAACTCATATATTTCCAAGAAAGTGTCTTCTGGGAAACCTTCTTAATTTTAAAAGGTGAATTTAGAAAAAAGAGTCTTCATGGGAACCTGGAGGAATGAGAAACATTTAAATCAGTGAAACATAGAGCAAAAAAAATTTTAGAATTAGTGATCTTCATTCATTCATCCATTCATTCAACAGATATTTGTAGTACTTTAGAGCACACTTCCAAATCACATAACTGGTCCCCTAGGCTATCCCAAGTTCAAGATACTTTTTGTGGAATCTCATCTCCTCAAAACCATAGCTTCACAGTCATCTAGTGATGTCTTTACTTTTCCTGATACACCAGAGGACATAGTTCAAAGCAAAGATATTTAATGAAATAGCTGAGTAAAAAAAAAAAATAGCAACAGAATATTTTCTCCACAAACTTTGAGTGCATGCTTCCACCAGTATACATACTATTAGTGGGAATAGTGGGAATGTGTAGAGAAACTCCTGAAGAAGCATCTGTGGCCAGGGTACATGCATAGAGAATAAGTGACCAGGTACACAAAGGAAGAGGTAATTCATGCAGCCTCTGGAGTCATTGGCCACTGATATAAGTAAGCTGCTCCAGCCAGGACTCTTTCCCGCTGGTTTCATGGGGCAAGTAGTGCCTGTCAGACACTTAGATTTTGCTGTGTGTGTAGGCTCTGCTAGGCATGTTGGCAGAGTGTAGTCTCTGACAGTCATGATTTTATTGGACATGAGGATAGAAATTTCTGCTTTGACTTTAGCTGAAAGCCTGAGCTAAGGGGCTACTTCTTCCTCCTATATAGAAGAATGGACTCTGCCATTGCTGATAAAGGAGACTTTTATCCTACAAAATTTTTTAGAAAATCAAAATCCTAATATAACCAATTTTAGGACTGGTGTAGTGGGGGCAGCATTTTCTTTTCTTTTCTCCCATAATTAGAAGAGGTGGGATATATTTGTCTCACAGAGCATTGACTGGAGTAGGCATTTTCTTTCTAGAAAGAGATTTCTTATTCCAGGCACCAAACATTTTGGAACATAGAGCTACTGTAGCTACCCTAGTGAAATCAGACTTGGGTTCTGCCCCACCCCCCATTTTTTAAAATTCAAAGATATTTTATTTTCCCATTTACATGTAATAGCAATTTTTAACACACATTTCCCAAAATTATAAGGTCCAAATTGCCTCCTTCCCTCTCCTCTCTTGGGTAAGGAATTTGATCTGTTATAAGTATATTAACATGCAAAACATACTTCCATATTGGTCACTGTTGTAAGAGCACATTCATATGAAACCAAAACTCTAGAATAAAAACACAAACAAGTGAAAAATCCTGTTTTTTGTTTTCATCTACATTCCAGTTCCAATAGTTCTTTCTCTGGAGGTGGATAGCATTCTTTGTCATAAGATCACCAAAACTGTCCTGGATCATTGTTTTGTTGAGAGTAGCTAAGTCAATCTTGGTTGATTATTGTACAATATTGCTGTTATTGAATACAATGTTCTCCTGGTTCTGCTTATTTCACTCTGCATCGGTAGATCTTTCTAGCTTTTTCTGAAGTCATCCTGCTTATTATTACTTATAACACAATAGTATTCCATCGCCAACATATACTACAATTTGTTCAGCCATTCCCCAGTTGATGGACATCCCCTCAATTTCCAATTCTTTGTCACCACAAAAAGAGCTGCCATATATATTTTCATAAAAGTAGGTCCTTTCTCCTTTTTTATGATCTCTTTGGGATATGGACCTAATAGTAGTAGTACAGGATCAAAGGTTATGCAGAGCTTTATATCCCTTTGGGTATAATTCCAAATTGCCCTCCAGAATGGTTAGATCAGTTCACAACTTCACCAACAATGCATTAGGGCCCCAATTTTGCCACATCCCCTCCAATGTTTATTAATTTCCTTTTGCTTCATATTGGCCAATCTGATAGGTGTGAGGTGGTACCTCAGAGTTGTTTTAATCTGCATTTCTCTAATCAAGAAAGACTTAAGATATTTTTCATATGATTATTGTTAGCTTTGATTTCTTTATCTGAAAAATGCTTGTTCCTATCCTTTAATCATTTCTCAATTAGGGAATCACTTGTATTCTTGTAAATTTCATTTAGTTCTCTATAAATTTGAGAAATTAGACTTCTATTAGAGAAATTTGTTATAATTTTTCCCCAGTTTGTTGTTTCCCTTCTAGTTTTGGTTACATTGGTTTTGTTTATACAAAAGCCTTTTAATTTAATATAATTAAATTATTCATTTTATATTTTACAGTGCTCTCTATCTTGTTTGTCATAAAGTCTTCCTTTTCCCATTCCTTTCCAGGTAAACTATTCTATGTTCCCCAAATTTACTTATGACATCACCTTTTAAACTAAATCATATACCCATTTTGACCATATCTTGGTTTAGGGTAAGCTAGTTTTTGTTATACTGTTTTCTAATTTTCCCAGCAGTTTTCCTTAGTAAGTTCTTGTCCCCAAAGCTGAGATCTTTGGGTATTTCAAACAACAGGTTGCTAAGGCCTTTTATCCCTATGTATTGTGTTTCTAATCTATTCTATTGATCCACCCTTCTAATTCTTAGCCAATACCTGACAGTTTTGATGACTACTGCTTTATAGTACAGTTTGAGATCTGGTACTGCTAGGCCCCCATCCTTCAGATTTTTTTTTCATTAATTCCCTTGATATTCTTGACCTTTTGTTCTTCCAGATGAATTTTATTATTTTTTTCTAGTTCCACAAAAGAATTATTTGATAATTTGATTGGCATGGCACTGAATAAGTAAATTAATTTGGGTAGAATTTTCATTTTTATTATTAGCTCAACCTACCCATGAGCAATTAACATTTTTCCAGTTGTTTAGATCTGACTTTATTTGTGTGAAAAGTGCTTTGTAATTGTGTTTATGTAATTCCTGTGTTTGTCTTGACAAGTAGATTTCCAGGTATTTTATATAGTATTGTTTAGAGTTATTTTGAATGGAGTTTCTCTTTATCTTTTGCTGCTGAGTTTTGTTGGAAATATATAGAAATACTGATGCTTTATGTAGGTTTATTTTGTATCCTGCAACTTTGCTAAAGTTATTAACTATTTTCACCTAGTTTTTCAGCTGATTCTCTAGGATTCTCTAAGTAGATCATATCATTTGCAAAGAGTGATAGTTTAGTTTCCTCACTGCCTACTTTAATTCCTTCAATTTCTTTTTTTAATCAATTAATTCATCAATTAAGAATATTTTTCCATAGTTACACGAATCATGTTCTTCCCGTCCTCTCCCACAGCCAAGGAGTAATTCCACTGGAAAACTAGCCTTTCTTTAGGACCACTTTTGAACATCAACTTCAGCTCCAGGGCTTCATCAAGTGCAGCTTCTCTGGTAGACGCCTCAGTCTGACTTCGAATTAGAACTCTGAGTTAGTGCCTTGCTTAATTTCTCATCTGTAATTTGTGGCCCACAAATCCATTTCAGGAGACTCTCCAGAAGAACCCTCCCAGAGCTGTGTGGATCTGATTCATTGCAAGGCTTCTCCCCCCATACCCCCCTCCACTCTACTCTTCCCCCCTCTACTTAGGGGACCCAAATACTTTGAGCCTGCTTTTCAAATGAATTTGAACTAGCACAAAAACTAAGCCCAGAGGGCAAGGTCATTGTCTTCCTCTTGCCTAGCCACATTCTTGCCTTTAATATGTATATGTGGCTGGCATCAAGTCTGTCTTTAATATGTATATGTGGCTGGCTTGCTGCCCTACATATTTATTAAATGCGGAGTATGCATCTGCTGGATACTTAGGGAGAAACAATGATGAATAAGACATGGTCAAAGAATGTACTGTCCAGTGGAAGGGGGTAGGGGAGATAAGATATGTCTGCAAGAAACTATAATAAAAAATAGAACACTCTAAGTGTGGGACCAGGGTGCCCATACCCTGAATTAGACATACCCTAAGGGCAGGGGAATGGTTCAGAGAAAATATAGCTTCTCAGCTGGCAGTCTCCATGCCTTAAATTTACTTTCCCTCAGGAGTGTAAATGGCAGCTACCCTAATCTTTCCTGAGGGGAGGACTACCAGAAAAGCACATGTAATGCCACAGGAGAGACACATATCCAGGGACTGATTGCTACAGGAAACTTATGTGGCCCTTGACCACATCTTCCCACTCCCTCTTTCTGGTTGTTGATATCTATATGTCTCTATTCCATCTCCATCTTTATCTATATCCACATGTACATACATATGTGTAACATAAATATGTTATATTTATGCATGCATGCATGCATGCCTACATGGATGTATACACATAAAGTTGTGCCAGGTAGATCAATAATAGTCCAGCCCTGTCCCCTTTCTCTGACTCCTAAATGTCCTAAATTCTCACATGGACAAGTCCCCTCTTTGTTCGTGAAAGGCCAGCAGGGCAGAAGCAACTCAGAAATGCCTCTGGTTCATGCTGTGTACAGTCCTTCCTCAGCTTTTCTCCACAACTGAACTTAGCTGCTCTTGTTTCCAACAAGATAAGGTTAACTATAATGGAAGACTGGCCAACAAGGGTGGTCCTGGGAGTCTCTGTGTTTGGTGGGATGCTTTTAGAATGGAAATGCCAGAAGAGATGGCGTATGGCACCTGACTCTTCATTTTAGAGTGTGTATATGTGCTTTGTGAGCATTTCCTTTCCATTTATTGTGTGATGAAGAAAAGGACTTTTGGTTGGCTTTTGAGCTGAAACTAGATGTGATAAAAAAAAAAAAAGACTCCCGAGAGGGGCAATCAGCTTTCCACCCCAGTTGCTTTTGAATGAGGAATAAAGCTGCTGTAACCTCATGGAAGGAGAGGGACTAAGAGCCCTTAAATACCTAGTTTCCAAGAAACCATGAGACAAGGCTCTGTTGTTGCTTCTGTCCCATGTCATGCCTATTTTTTCCTTCTTTAGGTAAAGGAGTATTGGAGACAGAACTGAGAAGTTTGATATCTGGTGAGTTTGAAGGATCAGGAGAACCCAGATAGGTTCAGAAGCTGAAGTCCATATGAGGATTTGTGGGCAGCTGAGACTGGTGAGGAATAAAGCTCCAGAGTGATCTTCTTGATTGGTACAACATTGTAGTGGGTCAACTCCGAAGGATGGCAGCTGTGCCGTAGTTGAAAGTGAACTTGGTTGGGGAATGCCTGATAGCAAAGGCTCTAAGTTTGAGCCCATTCTTCCTTGGGGCCAAAGTGCCCAAGAATGTGCCACTAATTCAGGGAGATGTTTTATATTTCTGTTCTTGCTGTGCCTTCTTAGTAAATCTCTTTTTTAAAAAGTTTATTGATGTTAATTGGTTAAATGATAGTGAGATGCTAATTAGGAATATAGATGATATGACAGGGTATTTGCTAATTGCATTAGGAAGATACTCCAAACCCTTCAGGGGTCCCTCTGGAATTCTGAGAGGACAATTGAGACTGGGGATCCAGATTGCCAGTGAGAATAAGAATTGGTATTAGGACTCATCCATAGTCTCATAGGACTCATCCATAGTCTGTTGGCAAAACCATGGCACAGGTGCTGGGGCTCCACTGGGAGGGCTGCTCATTCCTCCTCTACACAGCACTGGAGTACATTTTTGCATGCCCTACCCCTCTGTCCAGTCGTCCAATGCAAGCACTTCCTCCTTCCACGGTCTGGGGCAATGGGAGGTGGGAGGGGGAGCTCACAGGCAGCTTGAGGTTGCACATTGGGCATGAGATCTCAAAAAGTTTGCCAATGCTGGTCTATAGCTAAGTGACCTCTAGAAAATCCAAAAGAAAGTCCAACTGATAGGGGCTACATAAGGAAACAGATTATAAGAACAATAAGGAGTATGTATAATTCCTTTGGTATATAAAGTACATGGAAGAAGAACAATTTAAATCCTTAAGGACTCTGATCAATAAGATGACCAATCATGTGAGAAACCATGATGAAGAATGTACCCCATCTCCTGACAAAAATGTGATGGACTCAAGATGTGGAATAAACATATTTTCCAACATGACCAATGTGAGAATTAGTTTTGCTTGATTATGCTCTTTTTTCTTTTAAACAAAACAAAAACAAAAGTTTGCCTTTTTCTTTTCTTTTTCCTGGAGGGGAGAGGAGAACAAATAAGATGAAGAAAAATATCTGATTGCTAATTAAAAAAATTAATGTGAGATAATGTTGGATATATAGATTGGAGCTAGTGAGTGTGTATAGATTCCATTGATGTCAAGCTAAAGAATTTGGATTTCATTCCTTCGGTAATGAGGAACCATTGCAGGCATATCAGTAGAAAAGCAATATAATTAGCGCTGTACTTTCAAAGAATTAACTTGACAGTTATGTAGGCTAGATTGGACTAGTTAGGAGACTGGAATAATCAATGAAGAGAGAGGATAAAAGGGGAATTTCCAAGGTTTTACTTGTTATGCCATTTTGCCTATAGCTAGCCTTCCCCAGAAGTCCCCTTACCTCCAAAGTATGATAATCTACAAGTTCCATGTGGCCTGGAATTCCTGGATTCGAGCTGGGCTTCTGGCTGAAGCAAGTTAGTCTAACTGGAAGCAAATGTATCTAGGTGAAAATGGAACCAAAGGTAGAAAAAGAAATGAAGTGTTTTGTACATTGCTCTTAAACTGTCTAGTTTTGATTCCTCTTCTTACTGCAACATAATATGTCATTTAATTCAGCTCAAGTTCATTCTGATCATTCTAATGCCTACTAACTTTAGAGCTAGGACCTGAATGAGCTACGAAGATGAATAGGACATGGTCCCTGCTGCCATACACTTGCAAACTAGTGAGGGAGATAAGATGCATTTATAAATCAATACACTACAAATTAGGACATTAAAGCCTTATAGGAGAGGCTCGGAGGGGACAGATACAAAGGAAGTTCAAAGAAAAAATGAAAATATTACTTCAGACTGGGGAATCCTGGAAAGGTTTTAGGGAGGGGATTGCATTTGATTTAGGCCTGTTCAGATGAGTAGGACTCCAACAGTAGAGAGATAGTGTGGCATAGTGGAAAGGCTATTGGATTTGGAGGTCTAGGTCCTGAGTTTGAATCCTTACTCTGCCACCTCTTCCCTGTGTGACTGTGGTCAAGTCACTTAGCCCCTCTGTGGTATCCTCTCAATTTTCTTGTTTATAAAATGAGAGGGGTGGTACTGGATGACCTTTAAAGATACTTTCATCTTTAGAACTGTGATCCTAAAATCCCTTGAACATGAGGCTATTGCTAGTGTAGAAGAGGACATAGGCAAAGACACAGAAATGGTAGAACATTTAATATGTTTAGGGAGTGGTGAGTAGACTTCTCTGTCTGAGGTATAGGATAGATAAAGGAGAATAGGGCAAAGGGGAGAGAGAGGGAAATTATGGAAGACCTTTAATGCCACGGTGTGGAGTCTGTAGTTCATTTAATAGATGGCAGAGAGCCATGGAAGGTCTTTGAGCAGAGGAGTGACATGGTCAGAGTGATGTTCTAGGACAGAGGTGTTAAATGCACAGCCTCAAAATTCCTGAGTGTGGCCCAAGCCAAAATATAGTTATTTTTGGATTTTAACTTGATATATTATTTAGAACAAAACATAAAAACCAATGTAGTGGGGCAGCTGGGTAGCTCAGTGGAGTGAGAGTCAGGCCTAGAGACAGGAGGTCCTAGGTTCAAACCCGGCCTCAGCCACTTCCCAGCTGTGTGACCCTGGGCAAGTCCCTTGACCCCCATTGCCCACCCTTACCACTCTTCCACCTATGAGACAATACACTGAAGTACAAGGGTTTAAAAAAAAACAAAAAAAAAACCCAATGTAGTTTTCTAAATCAATATGCGTCCCTCCCCACCATGCATCCTTACATACAGTTTAGAAGCCTCTCTTTTTATCTGAGTTTGATCCCAGAACTCTAGAAGATTTATTTGACAATAAGAATGAGATGGACTGGAAGGGGGAGGAAGGCAGAAAGAAAGGGGGAGGAAAGAGAAGAAGCAATGAGGATTTGAAGAAACAAGGATGGTGGCTATCCTACCTCTGGTCTATATTGGTCATCCCTTTAGGGACAAGGGGGTAGAATCAAATAATATGATCAAATAAGGCAGTCAGGTGGCACAATGAATAGGGCTCTGGCCCTAGAGCTAGGAAGACCTGATTTCAAATCAAATATCTTATTAGCTATATGAACCTGGACAAGTCACTTCACCCTGTTTGCCTCAGTTTTCTCATCTGTGAAATGAACCAGAGAAGAAAATGGCAGACCACTCCAGTGTCTTGGCCAAGAGAAACCCAAAGGGGACCACTAAGAGTTGAACATGACTGAAATGACTCAACAATGGCAACAATGATCAAATAAAGAGCTAATCACTTAATCGGAGACATGGAATCATAGAATCACATTCATTGGTTCATAAGCATCCCTAGCTCTAGAGTGGCAAAAACAGCATGATCATAGGTCAACAGAAAGCTCAGAAGACACAAACCTGACTGTCCCACTGACCATAATTTCCAGAGAATGAGATTCTCAGCAAAACACTCAAGCATAGACAGAAGGAACATAAGAAACTCTAGAAACTGGAACTAGATTGTTCAGTTGGGCCTCAGAGTTGTGTGTTTTGGTTTCTTTTGTTGTTGTTGTTGTTTGTGGTCCACATTTTTCTTTAAATCAAAGTTGTTTGCAACAGCAGATTGTGTTGCTCAATTTTCAGCATGTCAGCAATGTTTGCATTGTTTCCTTCCTCTAAATACCCCAAATAATGCATCTCAGGGTGGAAATGAGAGTGCAGTTACTGGGTGCCTCGCTCCAGCTGCTCTCATCTCTTATGTGGTCCTGCATATTGTGTCACCCACTTCCATGATGACAGCAGTGGGTATAAGGCAAGGGTGGGTGTGAATTGTGAAAAGAACGTGGTGGGAGAGGAAGAATAGAGCTGACAATATCTCTAGGGTTTCATATCTGAATAGTCATCAGTATTGGTCATAATGGAGATGCTACCAAGAAGGAAGATGATTTTAGGACTTAAAGCTGGAAAGGACCTTTGAGATCAGCTAGTGTTATACAGGCTGGTATGGTGCTGTTAGTTGGGCCTGACAAGCTGGCCCAAGATCCCTAGATGGTAAATGGATCTAAGCTGAGTGAGGATAGGGGATGCCTGGGTGGCTACCAAGGTGTGCTGATAACCACCAGGGCTTATGAATGTTCAGCTCAGCCAAGCACTTGACCCCACAAACAGTGCCCAAGCTAAAATTAATAAGGGAGAAGCTATATATTGTTCACACAGCTCCTCTGGCTACTTGGCTTGGGGTTAGGTTAGAGTTTGTAGTAAGGATAGTTATTGGTATTGGGTTGGATAATGCTGAATGATTGCAATTTTGGTAAAATCCCCTTTCTCCTTTGGTAGTAATTATTCACTTGCTCTTAGAATGATATCAGACTTCACTTGAACTATGTTTCAAAGGGTTTAATGCTATAATTCAAAGGGGTAGGATTCAGGATAAGGAAAGTGGTGTTGGGGATGGCTATACTAAATCTATGGGAGTTAAATTAGGCTAATCAATAAGTAATAAGTTGGCAGCCAGCTGGAGAGGCTCCTCTCCCTTCCAGACCCTGGTCAGACCTGGCCATGGTCTAGAACCAATGATTCCCAAAGTGGGCACCACCGCCCCCTGGTGGGCGCTGCAGCGATCCAGGGAGGCGGTGATGGCCACAGGTGCATTTATATTTCCTATTAATTGCTATTAAAATTTTAAAAATTAATTTTGAGGGGGCTAAGTAATATTTTTTCTGGAAAGGGGTGGTAGGCCAAAAACGTTTGGGAACCACTGCTCTATACCAAGTGAAAGGAAGGGATTGTGATATTCTTCTTGATGGCAGGTGTTGATGTTTATCTCTCAGCCTTGTTCAGTAATAGGTCAATGGATATTATGAGACAATCAGGTACAGGTGCTGGATGTAGGTCTATAGGTTTACCTACCCTTCACTACCCAAGATCCCCTTTTTAAGAATGAGACTCTGAAGCCTTCTACCCCTGGGCTTTTATAGTGGTGGTAGCAACTGTCTTTTTTTTTTTTGTCTTCAAGAATTCATTCATTTATTCATTCATTTGTTCATTTATTTATTTATTTTTGAGTTTTTGTTTTGAATAATTTCCCATAGTTACATATTTCATGGTTCTTTCCTTCTCCCCACAACCTCCCCAATTCCCCTTAGCCAAAGCACAATTCCACTGAGTTTTACATGTATCACTGATCAAGGCCTAATTCCATATTATTGATAGTTGGACTAGAGTTATTGTTTAGTGTCTACATCCCCAATAATATCTCCATCAGCCCATGTGTTCAAGCAGTTGTTTTTCTTCTGTGTTCTGCTCCCACAGTTCTTCCTCTGAATGTGGCTAGTTTTCTTTCTCATAATTCCCTCAGCCTTGCTCTGGATCCTTGCATTGCTGCTAGTAGAGAAGTCCATTATGGTAGCAACTGTCTTTTGCCCTTGGCTCATGCCCTTTGGGTAAGTTCCAAATTCTATAACTGATGATCTGTCACTCAAGCTGGTCTCCATCTTCTTCCCAGAGGTTACCTATTACACTAGTTCAATCATCTAATTTAGGGGCAGCTAGATGGTACAGTGGATTGAGCACTGGATCTTAAGTCAAGAAAACTAGAGTTCAAATGCAACAACCCTAGTCACAAGCTGAATGATCCTGGGCAAGTCACTTAACTTCCAACTGCCTCATTTTCCTCAGTTGTAAAAGGGGAGTAATAATAACACCTACCTCTCAGAACTGCTGTGACGATCAAATCATAGCGCCTAGCACATAATAGATGTCTAATAAATGTTTATTCCCTTTTAATTCTCTCTTTTGATAGATAATGAAATTTCAACACAGAAAGTTTAAATGAAAAAAGTAGACTTTGTCAAGTGGAATTGCTCCTTGGCTACAGGAGGGGGAGTGGGAGGAGGGGAGGGAAAGAACATGAATCATGTAACCATGGAAAAATATTACTTAATCAAATTAACTAATTAATTAAAAATTTCAAAAATAAACAAAATATTAATAAAAATTAAATAAAAATTTTCAAACAAAAAAAGTGGGTTTTAAGGGAAAGATGATAACTTTAGGTTTGGACTGATGGGTCAGGAACTGATAGGACATCCAATTCAAAATATCCACTAGACATTTGAAAATTAAACTCTAAAGCTCAAGAGGGACCTCTATGTGGATTGGCTTAAACATTTGGGCAGCTAAGTGCTGCAATGGATAGACTGCTGGGACTGGAGTCAGGTTCTCTCCTCAAGTTCAAATCTGACCTCAAACACTTAAATAACTCTGTGACCCTGGGCATATTACTTAACTCTGTTTGCCTCAGTTTCTTCATCTGTAAAATGACCTTGAGAAGGAAATGGCAAACCACTGTGATATCTTTGCCAAGAAAACTCCAGGTGGTGTCACAAAGACTCAGAAATGACTGAAAAATGACTAAAAAACAAAATAAACATTTGAGAGTTGTTGGCCCAGATGTGATAGGCTTGCGGGTGGCTAATAATGCCAAGAGAAAGGGTCGAAAGAAAAGAAGATTGAGGATAGTGTCTTGAGGATTGCCACATTAAGAGGGATAGAGGAAGAAAATGAATAAATGAAGGGAACAGAGGTGTCATTTGTGAAGGAAGAGGAAAATTAGCAGAGCAATTTCAGAAAAATGATGTTAACTGTTACTGAGAATGGCGAGGGTGGATGGAAATGGAAGATTGTGGACATTGAAGTCATGAAGAAAGATGAGTGTCTTGGACTTTGGTAGATGAGTATTATATGTATGGGGAGAGGATAATATAATGATTTCATGGTTTTCAAAGAAGGAGCGATTATTGAGTAATAATGGATTATATTACATAATAATTGCCAAGCAATAAATGGTGAGGAGTAAGCTGTATGCCAATTCTTCTTTTCTCTAAAAGTAAAGGAGGAGGAAGAATGGCCAGTATTGTAGCAGGATTATAAATGGAGAGGTATCATCAGAGGGAAATCTATGTTTTAGTTTGACCCAGGGAAAGGAATAGAATGGGAAAGGTCAAACAGGTAGGGGAATTTCTTTATAATAGAAGAGAAATTTTGTAGGTGACAGTGGAAGGAGACTAGGGTGGGGAGGAGATCTTCCCATACAGGGAAAATTTAAATAAACTAAGACAGGCTCGAATGTTTGGGAATTGCATCAGAGGGATGAAGTAAGCTGAAGATAGGGAAATACTAGGCTGCAGTCAAGAGAAGATGGTAACATCCAACTGGAATCATCCAAAAGGCATTTGAAAATTAAGGTCTGGATTTCAAGAGAAAGCTCCATATGGGTTAGGCACAAAAACTTGGGAGTTGTGAGGGTGTTATTTTGGTTACTGGAGGAGAAGACAGAGTGAAACAGCTTCCAGAACCCATGAAGAATGATATTGTGAAAGCATGATGAAAATGTGTGCTGAGACCCAGGTCCTAGAGCTGCTTGATTATAGGTCAGAATGGCAGTGAGGAGAGAGGATAGTGGTGGGTCAGACCTATAGCAATAACCACATATTTTCTAGGTCAGTTCTGATTGGAAGCAAAAAAAAATGTCTATTTTTAATAAAGCCTTGCAAAAGTATTTCTCTAACTATGTTTCCTGATTTTCATTTTGAAAAATATGATTGCCACAGTCCTGCTTCTGCATATTTATAAACCCAGGGCTGATTTGGGTTGATTGCAGGCCCCAGTTGCAGTTAGGGACAGGATAGGGCTTGGTAGCAGAGTTATGAGCTAAGATTCCCCAGAAATATGTGAACCCTGGCTAGAGAACAGTTCCACTGCTAAGATGGAGTGGTTATTAGCTGTAGTACTCTCTGATCATTTGGGAAGAGCAGTGTTAATTATTCCATTTATTTTTAGGAAAGAGGACTTAATTAAATATATAGTTCATACCTCTTTATCAGCTTTTTACCAAGGCTTTGGATGCTTAGGACTTTTTGGTAAAAAGGAATGAAATTAAAAGTTTTATCCTCCTTAATATTAGGAAGGAGAAAGAAAAGAAAAGATTCTAAGGTTATAGGACTAGAAAGGAGCTTAGAAACCACTGAGTCCAACCCCTCATTTTACAAATGAGGAACCTGAGGCATGGAGAGGTTAAATAACCTTCCTCCTCCTCCTCCTTCTCCTCCTTCTCCTCCTCCTCCTCCTCCTCCTCCTCCTCCTCCTCCTCCTCCTCCTCCTCCTCCTCCTCCTCCTCCTCCTCCTCCT
>NC_058130.1:355942582-355963383 GCF_016433145.1 Gracilinanus agilis | reverse complement strand
CTCTCTCTCTCTCTCTCTCTCTCTCTCTCTCTCTCTCTCTCTCTCTCTCTCTCTCTCTCTTCTCTCTCTCTCTTTCCAGGAACCATTCTGGTGCTAAATCCAAAAAGTCCCTTGTGTTACTCCAGAAAAAAGGACAAAGATTGTCACGAAACCATTATTTTGCCTTTGATATCAGGTGTTACTCTAGATCATTTCTTCCATTTTTACGGGTATATAACGTATATTGACTTGATTACATCTTGTTGGCTTCTTCAGTCTCATCCCATGGATTGACATGATTGCTCACTACCAATATCTTTTTTTTTCATTTCTGTCTCAACCTGTTTTATCCAGAGAATTCTAATAAAGTTTGCCTTCCATCTGTAAAGCACTTTAACTATCACCATGAGCCTTATATTAGTGTCTTTGAATGTGCTATCTATCCCTCCTCAGAGCTCTTATAGTACTTTGTCTCTACCTCTGCTAAGTGTACATACTCTTTTTGTATTAGAATTATGTGTCCCTGTCTGATCTCTCCTCCTAAAACTTCTTGAGGGCAGTAATAATAAATTTTGATTTTCCAAATTCACATTTTCCTACCGAACCTTTGCACTCTATTTGGTAGGTAGTATAGTATTTTTGCCCATAGTAGGCGTTCAATAAATATTTGTTAACTTCAACCAAATGAAATCTGGTGTCAGATACTGAAGGGGACAAATAAGTATCTAATAAGAAACACCTGCATGACAATGTCATCCAGAGTCCTTAAATAGGATAGGGCCTTTAGAGGTCATCTAGTCTCTGACCTCTGGGCAAGTTTACCTTGAAATCAAGACAGGTCATTGATTATCTTGATTTCAAAGCTCTCTTGGGCTGGAGAAGATATACACTCCTTTGGAAGCTTATTCTAGCATTTAATCCCCTCTGATGGTGCCACAGGCAGTATGACTTTCATTTCTCTCTGCTGGAAAAATGACTAAGAATAAAATAAATGAAGCTGTCAGGAATGAAGGCTCCTGATGGTGTGTGGAATAGAGTGTGTTTCAGCATCTGTCTCCAGCTACTTTGAGATCATCTTCTTATTGCCCAAAGATGTGGCTCTTGTTTATTCAATGACCACCAACGGGCAACCCAGGTACTCAGAGTTCAGAGCAGCTTCATTATTCAAAGCTGTAAATGTTACACTCTGGACTGCAATACATTATCATTCAAATGAGCCAGGCACAATGAAAGGGAAAATATGCAAACAGATTTCTTTCTCAGTCCTTTCTCTAACCCTCCATAATCACAGCAGGCAGGTGTCTGGGATAGTTGAACATGGATATAAGGAAGGCTGTGGTATTCTCTTCTAAACAAAACACAAACAGCACATAAAGTCGACATCCTTTAGGTAAGTGTGATTTTCCCCATCATTCACTAGGATAAAGATGCCTTCTGTGTATCAGTCAATTGTCTGTCCCAGTGTTGGGGGAAGGCAGGGGTGGGCAGATGTCTGATCTTCTTTCATTACTGCTTCATTTGAGGACCAGTCTATAGCCTGTGTGTCTCGTGCCCCCCATTTTACCTAACTACAAAAGGATTAGACAGTAGAAACTATTTCCTAATACCCTAGACCAGTGTTGGGGAAGGCTTTTCAAATTCATGTCCTTAAACTGCAACTTCAAGCTGCCTGTTACCTTCCCCAACATCACCCCAGAGGGTGGAGGGAGGAAACGCTTGCTTTGAGCGGTGGGGCATGCAAAAAATGTCCTCAGGCACTGGGAAGAGGGGGAACAGAGCAGCTCTCCCCATGCTGGCTGGGCACGTGTGCCAATATTTCACCAGCACTGCCTTAGACTGTCATGAGGGTGAATGAGCAAACCAGACAGACTACTATCAGTTACTTCCTGTAACCCAAGTATTTTCTGAGTGGCATTTATTTTTATAGGGCAACTGCCTAATAAATCCTTCATTTGTGGAGGAAATAATTTGAAAACCAAAAAACATTTTCTCTTCAGAAATGGCGAGAGAAAGAAAATAGAAAATGAAATGTGAGTAATTACATGGGTAAATAATGTAATTGAATTACTGGATAAATTCTTTATTCTCAAGATAATCTTTTGCTGGGGATGCATCGAGTTTCCTTGAAGCAAGTCAATGGATAGAGGCTGGCTCTGGAGTCAAGAAGACCCCAAGTTTAAATCTTGTCTTACACACTCATTAACTATATAACCCTGGGCAAGTTGCTTACCTTAGCAACCTTAGCCTTAGTTTTTTCATTTGTTAAACTGAGATAATAATATTTGCATAATAATAGCAACAGTAATAATAGTACAGGGTTGTTGTGAGGAACAAATGAAATAAGATGTTTAAAAGTTTTGCAAGCCGTTACAAATTATATAAGTGCTAGCTATTATTATTATTAATCAATCTCTGAAAATGCTTAGATTTTTTAAAAGATGGAGATGATTCAATTGCACTCAATAGGCATATATCAAATGCTTGACTTGTGCCAGACTCATGTCTTCCTCTTAAGATCCCATTTAAATCCATAATTTGACTCTTCTCTCTCCCTACTCATTTCGTCCTTTCCCAAAGGTATAAATCATTTGCTTTCATGCATCTTAAACTAGTGGCCAGCACATACCCATGATATTGGCCCTTCCTTCTTATACTTGAATCCAGGGAATACACAGTAAAATGACAAAGAGTTCACATGGAGAAGCTGGCACTTGGTTCAGCTGAGTTATTGTACCATGCTGGGCACATAGTAGGCACTCATTACATCCTTGTTGATTGAATGACAGATTGATGGTACTTCATTATATGTCTGAAGCAGTGTTTATGTTGTGGCTGCATCTGCACAATAACAAAATAGCAGTTTGGGAGCTGCCCAGATAATTTCAGGGACATGATACTCAGCAGCCCACTTGATTGAATTTTGGCCTGAACTAACTGGATGTCTTGACATGGTGAAGCTGCCATCCAAATTGATGCTCTGTTCCTCCAGTCCCTAGAAAGGGCATCCTGCAGAGTCTACTAGGGTCTGCCACATTTTTTTTAGGCAAAACTCTCCCAAGTCAGCCTGACCGTGTTTGCTGTCTTTTATGAAGCAAAACCAGAGCTCATAAGATTCAATTTCAAGGACAAAAAGAAGTCCAGGTGCAAGGCAGAAATGTGTAAAACACATTCCTAAGGCAACACCTGAACATAAAGGTAATGGAAAATAGTCTGAAGGGGGAGGACATTGCAGGAGTAGGGTGTCAAAATGCAAAGCCAAGCTGGAGCGGAAATTAAATGGATTTGCCATGTTTCTATGTGGCCTACCATATTCTTTGAACTTTTAGCATAACCTTGCAGATAAGGATGAAACATATGCCAACTTGTTTTCTCCTGGGGCAACGCTGTCTGAAATACTTTGATAGGGACATCAAATTCATACATATATAAATATAATGAAACTGGGGCTGGGAATAATAGAATCATAGATTTATTGCTAGAAGGGACCTCACAGCCATCAAGTCTGGCCACCTTATTTTATAGATGAGGAAACTGAGGTAGAGAAAGGTGAAATGGCATATTCATGGGAAAAGTATACATAAACACACAAATAAATATATGTATGCTTAATGTGTGTGCATGCAATCTCATCCACAAACACACATGCATGACCTAAGGCCAGCACTTAGCATGGTGGCCCAACACTTGGCACGGTGCCTGGTACATAGTAGACACTTAATAAGTTAAATTAAACACTTAAATTGTTCAATTGATGAAGCCAGGTTTCCAGTCCAATTCTCCTTCCATTCTACTGTCCTGTGGCCCCTAATTCCAAGTTGAGAAGAATACTGCCCCAGTGGAGAGAGTGGTGCTCCTCCCTAGAGCAAGTTAGATTACACAGAGGGACCATCCCAGGCCTCAGAAGTGGATACATATACATATTCACATGATCCACATATATCCATATATGTGTGAAGATGGGATTAACTTTACCCTGCCCATTTTTAGATTTAATCACAAAAAGTGTAAACACCCCACTTATCCTCAAATGGAAGACAAATTAGAATTGACTGGGATAGTAGAATGGAAGGAGAATTGGCGCAATTCTTCTCCCTCCCCCACACCTGGGCACCCATGCCATGGCTTTGCCAACGTGGGTATAGTCAATAGAGAAATGACCCCCAGGAAAACATGGGTTTAAACCCTGCCTTTAACATTTCTCTAAGATTCACAGAGTAGGTGCAGTTTGGCTTTGGCAGAGGGAGTTTCCTCTTCGGTAGTTCTTTATACCAGATGATGAAACGATGGTTACAGAATACTCCCATCATGAACCTGGGGCACACTCTCCCACAGATGCATGTAGCATCAGTGGAAGAGTAGGTATGAAACTTAAAAATATAATGAGCAGAACTATCGGGAATTCATTTTAATCATAAGTATTTATTAAATATTTTCTATATGCTAGGCACTGTGCTTTGCTCTGCCACACAAAGAAAGGCAAAGATAACGTTCTTGACCACAAGAAGCTCACATTCCAATGGGAAAGACAATATGCAAAATAACTCTGTATAGATGAGGTATGATATAAATAGAAAGTAATCTCAGAGGGAAGGGATGAGCAGGCATGGGACAAGGCAAGAGGGGGCAAGAAAGACCTCTTGGAAAAGCTGGGGTTTAACCTGGCACTTGAATGGATCCAGGGAAGCTAGGGGCCAGATTGAGGAAGGAGAGCATTTTGGGCATTGGGGGAGAATCAGTGAGAAGGCATAAAGGTTAGAGATGGAGTACTATCTGTGAGGAATAGCCAGAGTATATGGAGTATGTGGAGGAGGAAAACGTGTATGAAGACTGGAAAGGCATGAAGGGCTTTAAATGACAAACAAAGGATTCTATATTTGATCTTAGAAGTCACAGGGAACCACTGGATTTTATTGAGTAGGTGCATAATCAAATCTGTGCTTTATGACAATCACTTCGGCAGAATGGAGGATGTATTAGAAAGGAAGAAACTTGAGGCTGGAAGAGCAATTAGAAGGCTAGTGCTGTAGTCCAGGCAAGAGGTGATGAGGACCTGGGCTAGAGTGGTAGCTGTGTGAGTGGAGAGAATAGGCATAAGAAAATCTGTAAATGTAACAATGCCAACATAACTCAAAATATTAGGGTAGTTAGGTAATGCAGTAGATAAAGTGCTTAGTTCAAAACTGTCCTCAGACCCTTAACTAGCTGGGTGACCTGGGCAAGTCACTTAATCCTGTTTGACTCAGTTTCTTCATTGGTAAAATGAATGGAATCTATACCAAAATTGAATTTCTAAGAGGCATGTACCAGCAGGAAAGTTCAATGTCTATTAGAAAGAGAAGGAAAAAAAAAAGATCCCTGTGTGCTATGAATTTGATGGGATGCTGAAAGGACTTAGGGGTTGGATGCCCTAAAAAAATCTCATTATCATTATTATAACTAGTGATGATGATGACATTCTTGCCTGATATGTATTAAGCCACAGTGTAGATGGATGTCTGGGAAATCATCTTTGATGATGATGGTTAGAACACCTTGAATTTCTACAGTGCTACAGGGTTTATAAAGTACATTCCTCATAAGAACACTATAAGGTGGGTAATAAAATCACAATTTCTTCCAATTTTATAGATTCAACACAATCCAGCTTTTAAAAAAGCATTGATTAAGTACCCACTGTGTGCCAGGCATTGAACTAGATGTCAGGGATACACAGACAAAAATGAAAATAGTCCCTGTGCTTGAGGACTTTACATTCTCCTAGAGGGATGTGAAATGTAGAGACATCAGTAACAAAACGTGTCTAACATAAATACAAAGGGAGTTAAGATGGGGAATGCTAGCTAGTATTGATTAATTGTTAGGCCATAATTTTACCTTACATGCAAATGATCCCAGAACTAAAGCGCCCTCTCATGATTATCATAACAGAATTGGAACCCCTCTCTCACCACATTACTAGACATTATGTCTTTCTCTTTTCCTTCTAAGTTCCGTAGCCCTCTTAGAGGTTAAAGAGAAAAGGGGGTGTAAGTATTTTGGCCTCATAGGATAATTCTACTCTAGTGCTGAGCTATGGACTTATGTGTGCAGTCTTTAAAAACCAGCTTTCTCTCTGCTTGGGAATTAAAAGCCTCCCAAGGGTATGCTGGCTTCATTGGCACGGTAGTTCAGGACATTCAATTCTAACAAGGGCTTCATGGAGCCCAATTTCTCCTTTGGTTTCCATGCCTCGTATTTGTTGGCTACCTTACCAAATCCCTTCTCTGCCAGGCTTGGAAGCTAGAAGAGAATATTGTTCATTCAAATACTAGCCAGGCTAACCAGCCTGGGGTATCTGAGATCCTCTGACCTCTGAATGGGTTCTATAACAGCCTACCTGGCTCCCTAAACCCCTCTTCTTCTTTCTCACTTCCTGACCCTCAAACCTTTCTAGCTGGGCCAACTTAACCCTTACCCATAGGCAGTACTGCCATTAGACCTTAACCTCTCTTTCTTCAAGGGACTTGGAGTTTTAGCCTCTGCCCTCCTTTGGAGGACAGCAACAATAGCTTCTCAGAGCCCACAGTTCCCTTATCTGTAGTCACTCAGAGCCTTCTCAGTGTGAGGAAAGGGGATCACCACTAGATTTTAGAGTTGGCTGTATCCTTGACTTTAGCCAGGACCTTGGTGCTCTCTCTGGGTCATGATTTTTAAAAAAATTTAATTAAATTTAATTTTTTCCCCTTTTTCATTTTGAATATTTCCCCATAATTACATGTTTTATGTTTTCCCTCTCCCCCAAACTCCCCTACCCCCCCATAGCCGACACAAATTCCATTGGGTTTTACATGTATCATTGATTAAGACCTAATTCCATATTATTGGTAGTTGGAGTACAGTTATTGTTTAGTATCTTCATCCCCAATAATATACCCATCAGCCCATGTTTTCAAGCAGTTGTTTTTCTTCTGTGTTTCTGCTCCCACAGTTCTTCCTCTGAATGTGGCTAGTTTTCTTTTTCATAAGTCCCTCAGTCTTGCTCTGGATCCTTGCATTGCTGCTAGTAGAGAAGTCTACTATGTTTGATTGTACCACAGTGTATCAGTCTCTGTGTACAATGTTCTCCTGGATCTGCTCCTTTCACTCTGCATCACTTCCTGGAGGTCATTCCAGTTCACATGGAATTCCTCCAGTTCTTTATTCCTTTGAATATAGTAGTATTCCATCACCCACATATACCACAATTTGTTCAGCCATTCCCCAATCGAAGGACATTCCCTCATTTTCTGTCCCCATCTTTTTGATGAGAGATTAAGATCTTAGATATCCTGTCTCTTCTAAGGTTTTACCTTGGCTTTCCTTGGTTGATCGAAGCAGCCACCTCCAAGGGTCTTCACTGGCTTTCATCCCCTTTTCTTGGCTCTGGGGAAGCTCCTAGTAGATTAAATCAAGGGGCTCTTTCTGTGCTTGGCTTACTCCTGGATGAGATTTGGGAACAGAATAGGTGTGTGGGAGGTATGGCATGTACCCTTTATGCCACCCACCCACTGTGGCAAACCCCTGTACCTTTCTTGAGTCCCTTATAGATCTCTAAGTCCTGCCCATCTGCTTACACCGATCCTGGCCAGACTTCGCAGCCAGAGCCTTGCCCATCTGCTGCAGAAGGCCTGAGAATAAGCAACAGATTCTCCTACAACTTCTCACCTTGCTGAGACTGACTTCTACCCTACCTGGACATCATAAAGAATTTTCATTACACAGATTGGACAAGAAACGAATAGGTAAGGACTTCACCTATTATTCTAAACCTTCATCTGTATGTCAGTCAGTATACCTTACATGATCCATGAATTTTGTGACATTTAAAAATTAATTTGTTGGTATTGACAGGGATTCCTTCTGTCAAAAAAAATTTGAGGTGTGCACATTCTTTTTTTTTAAACCTTTACTTTATGTCTTATTAATAACTCTAAGACAGTAGGGCAAGGGCTAGGTGATCAGGGATAAGTGACTTGCTCAGGGTCACACACCTAGGAAGCATCTGAGGACAAATTTGAATTCAGATTCTTCCAACGCTAGGCCTGGAGCTCTATTCACTGAGCCACCTAGCTGTTCCTGGGTCTGCACATCCTAAATTATGAACAGCCTTATCTGTAGGTTGGCCATACTCTAGAATCATTCTATCTTGAAGCCAATTTTGTAAACTGTGGAATGGGACAGATCTTTGCAATGGTGATGGAGGCATGAAACTATAGCCAAAATTATGGCATATTTTTGAGCATACCTTCTATATAATTGTGTCCTTTTTTCCCAGCGAAAACAAAGTTGAAATGAAAGTCAACAAAAGCAAAATTAACATTGTAACTGCTTCAACTAATAATGACTATTGTGCAGGAGTTACTTAATATGGTATGAGCAAAGGAGGGCAAATCTGAGTCAGTATATTTTGAGTTTCCACATGGCTATGAGCTATCACCATGGACATGGTTAATGATTCAGGCAAATCTTCTTATTGTGTCTGCTTTCTTCATTTGAGTAAACCAAATATCTGTATATGTTATTTTATTTATATTTTGTGCTTAAGGTTTGGGTATTATGGAAATCATCATAAATTCCTAATTTTATTTGAACACAATGATGGTAAAATGGATAAAGAACTGCCTTTGGAGTCTGGAAGACAAGTCCAAGTCACATAGCTTATTCATACTACCTGGGTGATGCAGAGTAATACAGCCAACTTCTCAATGTTCCAGGCAACTTTCTCAGACGAGAAGCTTGGACCAAAGAATGACCCACATTACTGGCTTTCCTGTTGAGAACTCCTGATACTTCTATACTGATACAATCACAAGCCTGGTGAAATAAAAATAATGAGAAGAATTAGGAAAATTATTTGGGGGAAAAAGTTTTATAAAAAGTTGTGTGGAAGGAAGGTTGTGACCTGGGGTGGGGCATGAAAGGGGGACTGCTAGGTAAAGCAGTAGAGTACAGGATCTGGGGTCAGGAAGCCTCATCTTCCCAAGTTCAAATCTGGCCTCAGACATTTCTTAGCTGTGTCGCTCTGGGCAAAACATTGAACCCAATTTTCCTCAATTTCCTAATCTTTCAAATACACTGAAGGAGGAAATGGCAAACTACTCCAGTATCTTTGCCAAAATAACTCAAAATGGAGCCACAAAGAGTCAGACACTACTGAAATGACTAAGCAGCACAACAATAAAAGAGGGAATTGCTATATAAAGTCTAGAAACTATAATATTAAACAGACCCAAGTATTAGAAGTTCTAGATCAGGAGTTCAAGAACTTGGCATCGAGTCAAGCTTGTTTATTGCTCTGCTTTATCTTTATTAGATATCTGAGGATTTAGTCAAAAGTTGAGATTATTAGTCTACAGTCCTCTTTGGGAACTGGACTCAGGTAGGTTGAATGGCTTTGCCAAAGTCATTCATACATAGAAGAACTGGGATTCTTTTTTTTTAACCCTTAACTTCTGTGTATTGGCTCCTAGGTGGAAGAGTGGTAAGGGTGGGCAATGGGGGTCAAGTGACTTGCCTAGGGTCACACAGCTGGGGAGAACTGGGATTCTAACCCAGGTTTTCCAACTTCAAATTTCATACACTATACTACCTCAGCACTTGACTTTACAGCTTTATGGTCTATTTTCCTAGAACCTTGTTTCTGGCTTGAATTTCAGGCTCTTGTGGCTATGCCTGGTATTCTAATTGTTCAGTGTCTCTATACCCTCTCCACTTTCCCAATGTTTGGGCATATTTTCCAATATTCTACAAATCTCTATGATCTAGGTTTCTGTTTCATGCTCTCTGCTGTTAAATATCTGTTATTAGACTTCTTTCTCTGTTGTTTCTTGCCTGCTTAGACCACTACTTGCCATATATATTTTCAACAATTTTTTCCCTCCTTTTGGATAGATCCCTTGAATTTTAGCTTCTGTTTAGACCGTGATTATCATATTATTGCCTTGTCTCAAGTCTATCTTTTTTGGGGATCATTGTCAAAACCTTATTGTCATATGGTAGGAGATGAAAGGCTAATGGTCAGTGATTATGGCTGTGGTGGTCTTCAGAGAGGAACTTCCCTACTGAGTGTTTTACCCTGAAGGGATGAAGTGGGGAACAGAGGGGGAGTGAGGAACAGAGTCTGACAAGGCAAGAGAGAATCTGAAGAGAGAATCAGGAATGACTGCCAAGAAGATCCGGAATTATGAAAGAATATTGTAGTAGGAATAAAGGATTGAGATCATGGAGGCAGTGAGGGAATCCAGAAATTAGGAAATTGAAAGCCAAGAGGGAAATGCCAAATAAAGAGGAGTCATTCACTTTATGATTTAGGAGGGTGCAGTGATTTCAGTATTTGGGTGTTTTGTTTTGTTTGTTTGGTTGGCATCTGTTGATAAAGGAGCTTCCTGGAAGAATTAGATGAGTCAGGCAATGCTGAAATCAATGGTTCTTTTATTTGGTGAATTTATGGTAAGACTATATGGCTTAATTGATAATGCCCAAGGTAGAAGAGAGGAAGAGACAAGGACAACAAGGGAAAGGTTCTTGGGCAATGTTTCCTGCCCTCAAAAGTGGAAATCTCCTGATGCCTCCAAAAGTATTGCAATGCTTTGATTCCCTTCCCTCCCCTCCCAACTAGGGCCAAGACTAACCTCCAAAGGGGAGGGTGTTAAAGGCTAATTGGCATGCTTAGCATTTACTGTTGTTATCCTTTTAACAAACATTCCTCTGCCTCCAAAATGGGCTACACCTGCCTAGTTAGGGACTGAATGTTGGCTAGGTAGCAGAGTGTTCCTTGTGAGAAGCCACTGTTTGATGGGTTTGAAGGAATAAATAAGAGCAAAAGCCAAGGGAGAAGACATTAGGTGAAAACCAAACAGGGATGAAAGGGATGAAAGGTACAAACTGTTAAGTAAAAAACATCCCATATCAGCTAGAATAAGCAATGGAAGGAGGATGAGGACAGGAGAGAGGGAAACAAAGTGCATTTAGTCCCAGTGAACCGTGTTGTCACTTGCCCCTAGATGTAGAGCTTAGAGGGACTCTGGAGAACATCTGGTCCACTCTATTATCTTACGTTTGAGGCAACTTGGGCCCAGAGAAGTTGTGACTCCTTCAAAGTCCCACAGATAGGTAGTATGAAGGTTTTTACCTCCACTCCAATTAGTGTCATCACAGAAGGTCCAGATAGCTGAATTGAATTTATCAACCAATCAAAAGTGTAAACTAGGGGTGAACAAGTCTTTCATGAATTTGAGAGTAATAAAATGCTTTGATCATTGGACAAAGATAGATGATGCCAAACAGAGAATGTCTTGTGACTGGTTGAAAGGTTCAGGCATACCTCTGGACTTACATATTATAGCACAAATTAGTTCTGAATCCTATATTCCAACGTCAGAACCGTCTAATGGTACAGAAGCTCCAGCCACAACCCTGAGAGTTTCTCTTTCTCTCCTCCTTATCTCTCTCTTTCCCACATCAGACAACTGTGCATGTTAAGGAGACTCATCAGAGCCATCTGAAGTGCCATGGGAACAGAGTTAATAGTAAAGTCCATGAATGCCAGTAGCAGTTGCTGATAATAAGAGGGACCAATAACTAAGGAAGTATGACAAAAATATGGAAAGATGGCTACCTAAGGATGTCCACAGTTTCAGGGATCATGATTCCTTGTGATTAAGAGAAATACTATGGAATCTAGAAAGGTACTGAACTTCAAGCTCATTGCTCTTGTTTGTCCTTTATGAGGACTAGTGATATCACAGGATGGTGCCTTGACTTGCTTTGAGTTGGAGTTGAATGAGGCAGAGTTACACAAAGTCAACAGATTCACTCTTTCTTCCAAGTTCATTGGTGAGGCAAAAGTCATGATGACTGATGATGTTCTGGGATGCAATGGATGACCATGAAATCTTCAGTCTCTGACCAATAGCTAAGCACTCCACAGTGCCTGCTCCAGTTACCTTCATATCCTTTGGAACAACTTGTTCTTATCTGCCCATTGCACCAAAGAAAGTCTTTACATACTTGGCATAGACATCCCCCGAACTCACTGTCAGTTACCCTCAACCTGGTTTAGCCCATCTGCTGAGATGGTTTTTACTGTGGTGTAGCTACTGCATGTGTTACAGCTTCTTGGAGTCATAGGTGAGAGTTAGATGAAAGATGGACACAAAAAGTAGATGAACAGTCCTGACGAGGGCTTGGCAAGCCCTCATACCAGAGAAGCTAGTTCTTGAATACCTCATAGAGCTACATGTAAGGCAAACTTCATGAAGACTCTAAAAAGAAATAAAATAAGTTCTAATAACTAGGAGCTATGAATTACCCCTGGGCCATACTTACTCTCTACACACGTGCCTTGTTACCCTTGTACTTTAAGTCTGAATCCACTCTGCCCAGAGCGTGTGTGTGTGTGTGTGTGTGTGTGTGTGTGTGTGTGTGCAAAGACAGAGTACAACCCTAGTACGAAGAGCTCTTTTGTATCAACTGTTCCTTCTCAGTAAAGAGCCTTTTAAAAAAAGATCATTGAGGCTACTGGCTTATAATAAATGGGAAGTATACCAGTGGGGGCTTATGAGCAACAGAACTAGCAATCCAGTTAGCTGAACTTCTGTAGACTCAATAAGAAAATACAGGTAGAAATGGGGGATGTGAGCCCGGAGGATGTGATACAGAAGTAATTTTAAGAATCTCCAACATCTTTTGTATCCCTTCCCTATCTGTTCCCAATGTCATCACTCTAGTGTTGACATCTATTACCATCCACTGAAACAATTCTAATAATGTTCCAATTTTTTTCTCTCTTTCACTTCCTTGCTATCCCAAATTCATTCCATACACTGCCACAAGAACGACACTTTACAAAATCATTAAGGGGCAGCTGGGTGGCTCAGTGGATAGAGAGCGAGGCCTGGAGTTGGGAGGACCTCGGTTCAAATTTGGCCTCGGACACTTCCTAGTTGTATGTCCCTGGACAAGTTACTTAACTCCCAGTTGCTTAATCCTTTCTGTATTCCTATTTTAGAATTGATTCAAAGGCAGAAAGTAGGAAAGAAAGGACAGTAAGAAAAAGAAAGTAATAAAAAAGGAAAGAAAGAGAGGAAGAAAGAAAAAAGAAAGAAGGAAGGAAAGCCTATTACCAGATATGTGTGTATATATACACATTTGTCGGTATGTGCATTCATATGTCTCCATGTACATGTGGGTGGATCTGTGCACATATACAAACATGGATTCATATCTATTTGCTTTATCAGACAATCGAGTTTATAGATTTGGAACTGGAAAACATTTTAGAGATTGTCTAGTCCTCTCGCTACCCCTCATTTTACAGTTGAGAAAACTGAGGCATGGCTAGGAGAAGTGGCCCATCGAAGGCACACGATGAGTAGCAGAGATGGAATTTAAATTCAGAGCTTCTGATTACAAATCCAATCTGTGTGTTGGGATCCCGCTGCTCTTGCTGGGAAAAACTTGCTGTATCTTGCAAAGCTTTTCTGGCCAATTTCTGCTGCTCCTTTTAAAAATGAAATTGCTTTCCAGATGCTTCTTTCAGTAGCTTTTTTACTCCCCTTGATGCTGCTGCCTGAATGTCCTATTCAGAGGCCCCTAATGGGGGAGAGTATCATTTCATGTTCCCTCGTTTAGTGTCTTCTTTTTCCTTTAACTCTAAAGCCTGACCTGGCACCGTGACAGATTATCGCAAGTCAAAAGCAAAGGCGGGGGTTTTGATGGGAAAACTGGTCCACACAGAGCTCTCCTTGTTTCACAATTGCAAGGTAAGTTCCATAGTATTACCCACTGCCGAACGAATGACCATGAGATTGTAAATCATTGGTCATTGCACTGGACGCCTCTCACGCATTGTAATCATAGTAATAATGTCTCCCTGAAATGGTCCAGCCCCAGCAGCTGCCATGAGTCTGGAAATAAAAGTACCAAATTATTGTGCTGTGTATAGTTATGATTATCACAGTGGAAATAAAGAAAGCATGGCCAGATCCTTAGGGATGTGGCAACTCGTAGATTTTACCCCATTGCACAAGATAAATGACTTTGGTGACTGGTTTCCTGGGATGCTCCCACACTCGCTGATGTATGTGAGGGGGGCCAGGGCTGCATCCCACCAGCATCTTCCCACTGAGGCACATGCTTCATGCAGCCATTGGCTTAGCCAAGTGGGATTTCAGATCTACTTTTCTGAGAGGGACTCACAACTGAACTACAGAAGGGGACCAGTGGGTGATAATTATGGTTTTTCCAGCACCCAATACAGAGCTCAGCAGTCACATTGTAGGCTGGGAAGTTGTCTGATTGATGCCTAAAGTCCTACTTGAGCTAAAATCTTAAAGCTATGGGTACTGTGAGTCTTTGTCTCAACTGGGTCATAGGGCCAATGCCCTATAACGAAATCTCTAAACATTAGAGCAGGAATACTTCCCTGTCCATTGAGGTTAGTCCACTAGGCCATGAAGACAGGGATTTCTTGTTCCTCAGCAGATAAGCCTCACCTCTCCCACCCCTGGGAGCTCAGGAAATTCCAAGGAGCAAGCTTGTGGATAGGGCACGGAACTCGAAGTTAAAGGACCTGGCTTTGAATTCTAGCTTTGATAATGCCTAGCTATAGGACTAGCTGAACCATTTAACATCTCTGCAGCTTCTTCTGTATAATGGGACTTATATTATACCCCCTTCCTCAGAGAACTATTATAATAAAAATATTTTGAAAACCTTAAATCCTTCTAGAAATGTGATTTTTATTATTAATATTATTATCATGATGGAGTTGCCCAGCCACGTGGCTATCCCAATGAGTATCCATGACACAATAAGTTAGCTTTCTAGAGGGCACCAAATTTCAGAAGTTGGCTCAAAGTAGGAGGCAGAGCCCAGAAATCCAGTCCTGCCACGGGCTCCAGATGACTGAGGCAGGACGCTGGCCCCAAGCTAAAGGTCTGGATGGATGCCTTGGCCAAGAACTTGCTAGGAGGCTTTGGACAGGTCCCTTTTCTGTGCTTCCCTTTCCACAGCTATTTGAAGGAATAATGTACTGCCAACTCCTGTTTGTTCAGATGACCTCAGCCTCCCATAGAACTACAAATCACTATCTGGCCCACCTTCCCCTAGGAGGAACACTGGTAGCAAAGGGAATGAGACCAGCATTCTTTTCTGTTCCCCTAGGATAAATTGTTCTTTGCCCTCGCCAGCAGCTCTTTGCCAAAAGGCCATTTGCTAGCCTTAACTCGTGGCAGCCAAGAACTCTGGTGTTAGAGAATGCCATAATAGCTGTGCTTGTAATTTGTCTTAGATTTCCTCTTAGTAAGATGCCATCAGAGACTCTGTTCTGGAATTCAGGAGGATGTTGAAACTAGGAGGGACCTCACGGAGCATCTAGTCTAATAAACAACATTATATTTTTATATATTACATACATACATATGATTTATGTTTGTGTATATACATATAGAATATATTCTGATAAACAATAATTTTTAATTAGCAGTAATTCTTGAGAGCATTTCTATAGCACTCAGGTTGGCAAAGCATTTGACATATATTATCTCATTTGATACAACCACTTAGTTTTAAATGGTAACTGGAGGGAGAACACACAAGATCATAGACCTAGGACTGAAAGGAACCTCTGATGCCCCTTCATCTGACTCCTCCATTTTACAGATGAGGAAACTGAGGCCTGAAGAGGTTAAGAGACTTGCCTCACACAGCTGATCAGTGTTGAGAGGCGAGCTTTTAATACGTCCGTCTCCCACGGCTCGCCCAAAGTCATACCATGAATTAGTCAGCCTGAACTAGGCCCAGGCTTTCCCAGCTGCCATCCCAGGGCACTTTTCACTAGACTAAACTGGATTTATTGGGGATTTCACTACATACCAGTGAGTCTAGCATTGTTCTTTGCAATGCCTAAGGACCTGCCTGTAATTTTTCTCACTTTGTTTACTAGGTAAAAGTCTTTAAAGCAAAATTTCTTTCATCCACCAAGCGATATGACCTCAAGCCTTGTTTTCATAAAACATCTCTGACATCAGCGGCACTGGGCTCTGCCCCGAAGGCATTTTGCTGCCTCTGTGTTCTCTTGGATCTGACCCTTACTTTGAAACGACTCTCAGAAGGAACACTGCGGCGGGGGTGTGGGGACCCATGCATGGAGTGGTGGCATGTAAACTATCCCAGGGGAGTGGGGGCACTGGCGGCACGGGAGACAGAGGCAGGGTCTTTGCATCCTTTTCTAGTGGCTTCAGAGGTACCCGAGGCAGCTTTGTCTGAAAGGGATTTAGTCTGGCTCCAGCCAAGTCTCAGGCACAAAGAGGAGAGTGTGTCTCTATTCCAGCCTGGAGGGGCCCAGAGTCCGCCGCTAGGCTGGGGATGGCATCCAGGCCTCCGGATGGCCTGCCAACTTTAGAGCTGTGGATTCCATGACTTTGGAGCCTCTGCTCAGGGGCCCCAGCACTGGAGAGAAAAGTGGGGCATTCTTCCCAGAAAGGACCCATGCCTTTCTTTTCGCTGGGATCAGCAGGGCTACTGTTGTGAGGGACAATCGAGGCTGTTGTCCCCAGCCTGGCGCTCAGGGGCACGCACTGCCAGATGCAGAACTTGCTCTAGGTTCCCTCCTCCCCACTCCCCAATGCACCTGCCTTTCTTGTTTTGTAGGCCAGCCCCAGGCCCTCCTGGGCAAACCTCACACAGCAGCATCTGTGCCTTCCCAGTCCTCTTTCCTGGCAGCTGTAGGCTGGCCTGGGAGCCTTGGACTCCCTATCAGAAGACAGCAATGATCCTGGAAGAGGAGCAGACTTCCCTCCTGCAAGGTCTTCTCTCTGTAGGATGTGAGGCAGAGAGCCCCAAGGAGCTGGAGTGAGAGCTGGTGATTGTGCACTTGGGTGCTTCTTTTCCCCAAATGGCTTGTTCTCTGACTGCTGGATTTGGAATCGAAGACCTTGGGGCTTGCACCTTGGCTCTCTCACTTAGCTTCTTCTCCTCTCTGAAAGGAGGTGGGTGAATTAGAGAATCTTACTGGGAGTTCCTCCTAGCTCTGAATCTAGGACCCTAGGATCATAGTCATAGTCATATCTCCTGGTCCTCTCAGATAAGAGTTCTCCCTCTTTTTTACTCTCTTCTTGGCAAAACTGGGGAAAGGACAGTATGTCCTCTTACCAGTCTGGAACCTTTCTCTTTTTTTGCCCTTCACCATCTTCTCAGACTGCTGTATCTTCTGGCTGTACACATAGACACAAAGACCCAGACAAGACTTTGACATCATGTTGCCCACAATGGCATCCTACTGGGACCAGACCTTCTTTCTTCTTCCTTCTGGGTACCCCACTGAATCAAAGTGACCATTCTTTAAGCTCCCAGATCAACCTTAGCTAGTCTCCAAGCTCAGCTTAGCTAGGAGAAGAGGAAAGCGGACTGAAAAATCTAGATATTAATCAATGATCACAGCTAAGGGTTTAAACTTCAATAACAACAATACTTCACACTTGCTTTATATCTTACAAAAGGAAGAAGAATCTGAGGCTCAGGGTTGCAGACAATTCAGTCATTTAGCAACAGGGCCAGATCTCAATTCTAGGTCTCCTCACAAGTTCTGGAAAGTGAAGTTAACATTTCAGGCCCCTGTCTAGTAAGAGAGATCAAAGGATCATAGATTTAGGACTGGAAAGGACCTTGGAGGCTACTAAGTCTAATCCTCTCATTTTCAAGTAAGGAACCTGAGGCACGGAGAGGTTGTCACTTGCCCAATGTCACAGACAGTAATACAGGTGAGAAGAAACAGGGACAGAGATAGAATCTAAGCCCAGATCTTCCTCATTCCAAGTCTATCAATTTCTCCGTACTGCTTTTCAAATTTGGGGGTAAAGGCTGGAACCTCCATGGAGTCCCTCAATTTCTTCCACCTCTACCCTTGGCTGCCTGCTCACAAGGATAGCAATAGGCAGTAGAGAGCCATTGAGATTTTATTGCATAGGAGAATGGTATTCCAGGGTCATAGATTTAAAGCTGGAAGGGATCTTGAAATCACTATGTCATTCAATCAATCAAGAAGCATTAATTAAGAGTCTTCTATGTGTCAGACACTCTGCCAAGTTCTTGAGACTGTAAAAACAGTTCCTGTCCTCAAGGAGCTTATAGTCTAGCCCGGTGATTCCCAAAGTGGGTGCCACCACCCCCTGATGGGTGCTGCAGCGATCCAGGGGAGCGGTGATGACCACAGGTGCATTTGGGGGTGGTGAATAACTGTAGGGGGCAGTGATAGTATGTGACAGGGGGCGCTAAGTAATATTTTTTTCTGGAAAGGGGGCGGTAGGCCAAAAAAAGTTTGGGAACCACTAGTCTAGTCCAAGGAGATAACATAAACATAAATAGGTAAAAATAAATTATGTATAACATAGATACAACTATAACATAGTCTACTGGGCTACTATGGGCACTCACCACTATAGTCACATACTGAGCCACTTGAGTATAGTAATAATAATATGAATCATTAATAAATCACATATCAATATTGTTTTAAGGCTTACAAAATGTTTTTCTCATATATATGAAGCTCAGTTCCATTGTTTTTCAGTTGTGTCTGATTCTTTGGTATCTTTTGGGGGGTTTTCTTGGCAAAGATACTGGAGTATTTTTACTATTTCTTTTTCTAGCTAATTTTATAGATGATGAAACTGAGGCAAAAAGGGTTAAGTGATTTGCTCAGGGTCACACAGCTGGTAAGTGTCTAAGGCCAGATTTGAACTCAGAAAGATGAGTCTTCCTGATGTTAGTTTCCACACTATTCACTGTGCCACCTAATTGCTTCCATACATTTGAGGTAAATGGTCTGTTTTTATCCCCATTATACAGATTAGGAAACTATGTATAGCTCAGAAACATTAGGTGATACAGGTAGTCACTCAGCTAGAAATGATCAGAGCCAGAATGTAAAACCAGGTCTTTTGACTTAAAGTCAAAAAAATCATAATGAGAATGAAAAAGTAGGTTGGGAACAGATTTCGAAGGGCTTTGAATGCCACTGTAATTTTGAGGCGAGAGCTAAGAGCATCTGGGAAGGATTTATGGAAAAGGTAGCGCTTAATGTGAGCAATGAAGGGAACTAAGAACTTTGAGAAATGGAGGTGAGGAGGGAGTACATTCCAGACATGGGAGATAGCCAACTAAAGGCAGGAAGGAGGTGGAGGGAGTGCTGATTATGAAAATCAACAGGAAGGCCAATTTGGCCTCATTACAATTTTGTGTGAAAGTATGGTATAATAATGGTGGCTAGGTGGCCAAGTGGAGAGAATGCTGGCTCTGGAGTTAGGAGGACCTGAGTACAAATCTAGCCTCCAGCCTTATATATTTACTAGCTCTGTGACCCTGGGAAAATCACTTAACTCTGTTTGCCTCAGTTTCCTCATCTGAAAAATAACCTGGAGAAGAAAATGGCAAATAACTCGTTTCTTTGTCTTCTTGACTCCAGACTCAGTGTTTTATCCACTGTGCCATCTAGCTGCCCTTTTGGACACTACTCATAGGTATTTGGTTCATAAGATTAGAGATGGAAGGGAACTTAGGCTTCATCTAGTCTAGTGATGGTGAACTTTTTAGAGATGGAGTGCCCAGCCCTGCCCCTACCCCAACCCCCAGACCACATGCCGTGCCACCCCTCCAAGACCATGTGCTATTTGCTCCACCACCTTATCCCACACAGGGCAGGGAAAAGTGATCCCATTGAACTGCTGGGCAGAAGGGCGGGTGATGTGAAAAAATGTTGTCAGGCATGGTAGAGAGGGAGAGGGGAGCAGCTCCAACTGAGTCCTTCTGCCTTTCTAGTAAGGAACTCTGGGGATGTGGGGGGAGAGTGGCCAAGTGCCCACAGAGAGCTCTCTGCATGCCATCTTTGGCACCCATGCCATAGGCTCACCATCACTGATCTAGTTCAACCCCTTCTTTTTATAGATGAGGAAACAGAAGATTACGGTTAAATTATTTGCCCAAGCTTCTATAATCGTTAAATTAAAAAATCCAGGATTTGAACCCAATTCCTTGATTTCAAATTCCTTACTCTATTGTAGACCTGCTGGGCAGCTAAAGCTACCTGAATGAGACTCATTTATAAAATTATAAAATATGGGGCATTGTATGGTGGCTGTAGTACTGTACTGGGCATACAAAAGAGCAAGGTTTGACTTCTGCCTTTCATACTTACAAAGTTTGCAATCCCAGATAAATTACTGAATGTCTCTGAAATTCAGTTTCCTCAGCAACAGAATAAGGATGGAATATCTTCAGTCCTGACCTGATGGGGTTGTAGTAAAGTTCATATAGAAATAATAATTGGCATTTATATGGTGCTTAACATTTTGCAAAGTGCTTTACATATATAATGTAAGGAAAATGTAAAGTACTTTGTAAAAGTTCAAATGCTATATAAATATAAGCGATTATTATTATTGTTATAAAATATTACAATGCTAATGTGTTATACTTCCCAGGTAATATGTTTGCATTTTAAGCAAGGACTTCAACTCCTTACCACAAAGAAGGTAAGAGATGGTGGAATTTCTGGCCCAGTGATAGGCTTGAAGAGTGGATATTTTGAGGCAGGCAAACCATTTCAATACTCTTCATAGCATACTAAAACAAGCCTTCTCTATGGTACCAGATATGTGTGGTGTGTGTGTGAGAGTTAGAGAGACATAGTCAGAGACAGAGAGACAGAGGGAGGGAGAGAGAGAGAGAGACAAAGAGAGAGAGAGACAGAGAGACAGAGAGAGAGAGAGAGAGAGAGAGAGAGAGAGAGACAGAGAGACAGAGAG
>NC_058130.1:355925802-355937593 GCF_016433145.1 Gracilinanus agilis | reverse complement strand
AGAGAGAGAGAGAGAGAGAGAGAGAGAGAGAGAGCGCTCATGGTAGGCAGCTTGAGAGTAGCTATATCATTTTCAACATCCATGGGAAATCAAGATATTCTCCAAGGTAAGGGTATATTAGTAGGAGAAAAATGTCTAAGAAATACTGGGAAAGGATAGAATAGTTTTTGAAAGACAGAGCCTGAGAACAGTGCTATCTTAGTAAAAAATGGTGTTACTAATACCCTATACTTATATCTTTTTACCTTTCTTGAAGGCACCTCATCCTACCCATCTGTCATCACTGGGGCCCCATGCCTTCTTTTCTCTCCTGCTCTCATTTTGGCTTGTTTTCATAAACAGAGCTGAAATTAATCATTTTTATCTTTTTCACGATTTCCCTTGATATTATTGATCTTTTGTTCTTCTAGATGAACTTTGTTATAATTTTTTCTTATTCTATAAAAATTTTTTGGGTAGTTTGATAGGCATGGCACTGAATACGCAGCTTCATTTGGGTAGGATTGTCATTTTTATTATATTAGCTCATCCAACCTATGAGCAATGAATGTTTTCCAATTATTTAGATTTAGTTTTAATTGTGTGAAGTGTTTTGTAGTTGTGTTCAGATAATTCCTGTGTTTGTTTATCTTTTTCTATGATCAGAGACCCAGTGTTATCTCTTCCAACCTTATTAGTGATTGTAGAAAAAAAGATTTTGAATCTGCTAAACAAATTTCAGCTACCATTATACAGTGACATAGAAACTTGTATGGAAAAGAGTGGTGGATGGGAGGGGAATGGGCTTTCTATCATAGGGGCCATGCTTCAACATTGTACAGTAAGAGCAGTTCTCAAGTGTTGGACCTTGTTATTTGTATTCCTTCTTTATCTGAAATAGATACTGAAATATTCTATGTAAACTATCTTTTTTCCTGATGGACTGGCCATTTACTTGCTAGGTGACCTTTGATAAGTCACTTTCCCTGGACTTTATTTTCCTCATCTATAAAATAATTGGGCTGAGTTAGGTGACTTCTTAGGTCCCTCCCAGCTCTAACATTCTATGACTCAGTGACCCTAAAAAGGCAGAACCAGATGTCCTAGAGGAGGTGCCTTTGGGACAAGGTAGAGAAATCAGTACAGGAACAATTTGTTCTACTGCAAATCATGCTCCCAGTCTCTTATTGCTGTTGGAGACAGAGTGACAGCTCAGTTTGGTTAATGAAGCACTGTCACACCCAGAATGGTTGTTGGCAAAGTCTTTCACGTTCTTGCCACTTTACAGTTTTCTACTCTTTGGGCCAAAGTCCTTTCAACTCCAAATGTAGGGCTTTGGTTTCATAATCCTGGTACATTTCCCAGGATCCAGAAGCCCAGAGAGACAAGTCCTTAACCAGAAAGCAATGTGACAACCACCATTGTTACTTCAGTGGGACCCTTTTAGACCTTGTTATCCTGTTTGATGCCTGTCTGCACCTCTCACAGAGAATCCCTATAATGCACTAAAGGCCTTCCTTTAGGGTTTAAAAAAATATTTCATTGTTATCAATGCAACAGTCGGTCAACATTTTTAGAATACCTACTATGCGCTAGGCACTGTGCTAACTCACAAGTGGGTTGTCCATTTCTAGTCCCTCATTTCAGCTACAAGGCAGATTCACCTCCTTTTCTGGTCATGTGTATCCTTGATAATATCTTGCACGTTGCTAACTTGGATGCCATTTAGCGTTGGTAGTCTGCCATGGCCTCCTCAGAACCATCATGCTTCTCTCCATTGCCTTCTAAGTTGCCTACAATTATGATTCTTCAAAGATGATGTTTTATGATTAGGAGCTTATGTTGAAACTCTAGGAGAATATTGCAGCTGAAGAGATGGCCTTTGACCTCAGGTTGTCACTTGGAATTATTGAAAGAGCTGCTTTCCAGCCCACTCTTCTTCTGGTCAAGTCTTGGCTGAGCTTACAGTCCATCTGCAGTGCCAATTTAAGACATGGGTACTGATGGATTGACACAATGGGCTGCCCATCTAGCAGACCTAAACGATTTTCTTTGTGGGTTATCCAGAACCTTTACTCTTTCCCATTTCTCTCTTTTGATCATTTCTCTGCCTATTTAATGCCTACATTTGAGAAGAATCTTCAGGAGTTATCTAGACTAACTAACTCCCTTTTGCTGGACCAAATAGGTGGACTTAGGTGTCTTTTCTTCTACAATTATCTAAGGATTCCAATTCATTCAGTATAAAACAAATATTTATTAAGTTCCTACTAAGTGTAAAACACTCTTTTAGATGCTAAGGCCAAAATAAATAAAACATGTCTTTGCCTTTAGGGAGTTTGTAATCTGGAATGGAGGGGAAGAGATAAGTGTACAGTTAAAGATAGTAAAAAAATAGAAGATGATAGAGGAAGAAATCTATGGTATTGGGAAAATAGCACAGAGATTGAATCCTGGATTTTACCTGAGTGACAATGGGCAAATCTTTAACCTTCCTGGGGTTGTTTCCTCCTGGGACAATCTTTAAGATCCCTTCTATTCTGAGTCCTACAATTTATAAGAAAGAATGGTATACTTTGTGAATTTCAAGAGTGAACTGGGTTTCAAGTTGAATTACTCTTTTTCTTTTCCTGGGAATAATAATAAGAATATATTTTGTGAACTCTTTTTCCTCTCTTCCCTTTGAGTGAATAGGGGTGTAAGAGTAGCACCAAAAGGCCCCAAGAAGTCAGATAACTTCCTGTCTTAGCAAAAAGCAAGTCTGAGATTGCAAAACTGGAGAGTTTGACTTAGAATCTCCAGATAGATGAATATGAAATCAGCTGTAGGGTGGGTAGGTACAGGTTTTGGTATGGAAGAAACTATTCTCATAGGGAGTCAGAGGGGAACAACTTTGGAATGTAGGTTCCAGGCCTCCGAATCATGGGCCAACTTGGGCCCTGGAAAACTTTAGCAAGAAAACTATTTGGTGCAACTCACATGATACAATTGGAGTCATCTCTTCTGACTCATTCTTTACTAGGGCAAATAGTCTAGGTCTAAAAATAATCAACCAATCCTGGATGACCTATGCTGACTATGCTGACTATTTGCCATGCTAGGGCAAATAAGTCTAGCTACCCTCTGCCAGCACAATAATCCTGGAAGATCCCAGATGCAATCCATGGCTAAACACCCTATGCTTTGCTCACACAGACTGGGACCAGTCTTGGAGGCAGCCTCAACAAATCATTCTTTCTTTGGCTCATTTTGTCCTTACACAGAATTCTCTCTGGGAAATTTCCAAACATACCTTGGAAATAGCTTTTGTCTAGATCTCCACAGATGTGGGTAAAAAGATCCCCAGATCAAGTTGTTTTTGTTTTTTTAAACCCTTCCCTTCTGTCTTGGAGTCAATTGTATGTATTGGCCCCAAGGCAGAAGTGTGGTAAGGGCTAGGCAATGGGGGTTAAGTGACTTGCCCAGGGTCACACAGCTGGGAAGTGTCTGAGGCCAGATTTGAACCTAGGACCTCCCATCTCTAGGCCTGGCTCTCAATTCACTGAGCCACCCAGCTGCACCCCCCAGATCAAATTAAAGCACTTAAGGTATGAAATAGTGCATATTAGGTATAAGGCAGTGTTTATTTTGGCCCACAGAAAATGAAAATATGTAAAAAATTCACAGTAGCCTCAAAACAATTGATACTAAACCCTTCCCTTTTTGATATTTCTCCTTTCTGGACAATTCTGTACAGTTCTCCAGACTTATAAGACTACCCTAAGAACTTGTACTTTTCTAAACGGGATGTTGCTAAAGGAGTGACCCCTTGAATACCATTCATTTTCATCCAAGAAACCAATACATAGTTTTATGGTATTTGGTGATTGATTATAGTATAGGGCATAAATGGGCATCCCCAGAAGGAATAGATAGGAAACTCTTTCTCCCACCTCCAATATTCCAGTGAGTCTTACTTTTACAGAGTACCTTTACAGCCCCTTTCCTCTTGTTATTGTTGTTATTTATTTTTCATTTTCCAGGAGGACCAAGGACATCACAATGAGTAATGTCTTGACTTGTCTGTGAATGGGATTTAAATGAGGCAGAGTTGTACAAAATCATCAGCCTAAATCTCTCTTCCAGACTCATGGAAGTCCAGTGGCAAGACAAAAGTCAAGATGACTGGCAATGACCTGGGATGCAATGGATGACCTTGGAGTCTCAATGTCTGACCGAGCTCTAAGAATACTTATTGACTCATCCTACTTCAGTCTTTGGGCTATTTTAATAAGGAAAACAAATTTGGGGGTGCTGGAGAAGTAAACTTTTTTCTGTTCAGACCAGCCTGGTCTACATGGAGGGCAAAGCCTGGGTTTTTGCTCCCTCATGTTGTGGCTCAGGCCCTTACTGCACTTCCAGATAAAGAATCTCTTCTCAAAAAGCTCACGTTGTGATTCTGTTGGAATATTACTATGCAATAAGAAATGACGAGCAAATTAATTTAAAAAACATGGAAAGATCTACATGAAATTATGAAGAACAAAAAGAGCAGAGCCAAAAGCAATTATATACAGCCACAGAAATACAGTTTGAAGAACAAACATGAATGTCCACCCCCAGAGGAAGAACTGAGAAGCAGAAACACCCACGGCATGGGGTATACATATATATATATATATATATTTCCCAAATGATGTCTTTTCTAGTGCAGAGAGGAGAGGAAGAGAGAGAGAGATACACGGAACTCTAATGTAGCAAGCAAACAAATTTAAACTGGGAAAAAAGAAGAAGCTTACATTACCTAGGAATTCCCTTGCTTGCTCTGGGTCCCAGAATTCTCAAACTTGGGACTGCTAGAATGGCAAAATCTCTGGTGCTACATAGGAAATCGGCTCTTCTATAAAGAAGGTTCTAAACATCTTGGAAGCTTTTGTTCTATTGCTCTCTGATCTAGCCTCTGAAGGGCAAAAAAGGTGGATTTTTTTTTTTTTACAGGTCAGCCCAAAGGGGTGGCTTTAACCTGCAGCTGTCCAAGTCAATCAATTCATCCCTCAACAATGAGAAATGATCAAGGTTCCAAATAAAGGACTAATTGCTTATCAGGTTGATCAGAAAACGCTACCTCCTGCAGTCATAATTTGGATAAGAGGAAGCACAGTGCTCTTCAGCTAGCCTAGAGTCAGGAAGACCTGAGTTTAAATTTGGCCTCAAAAATTTACTTGTTGTGAGACCTTGGGCAAATTATTTAACCTCTGTTTGCTTCGGTTTCTTCATCTGTAAAATGGGGATAAAAACAGTACTGACTATTTATGGTAATGACGGAATACCCTGGAAAGAAGCATTCAGGAGACAACCTGGTAACTAAGGGAAAGGAACACACCATAGTAGACAGAAATCCTAAAGATTTGTATGCTATTTTGTGAAACGAGTGCATGTTTACTCTGTATTATTATTAAGAGGCTGCCTGGATCTAAGAATCATCAACTTAGATCCCCAGATTCTAGGTCATCTGTTCCAACCTCTCCTGTTTACAGATGAGGAGACAGGCTTAGTGACTTGCTCAAAGTGATAAAGGTAGCAGGGAACAGAGATGGCATTGGAACTTAGTCTTCTGATTTGAAGCCAAACATTCATTTCCCCATAGCTTTCTGTCTCTTGGAATGGCAAAGGGATCTGTTTTGATCTTCACCAGTCACTCCTTACTGTTTTTATGGGGTGTAGGTCCAGGGAGGACTGACACCTTTGGTGTGAAAGATTGGCCATGCCTTTTTCAGGGCTGGTCATCTACCTTTGGTGTTTATTGGTCACTGGACTCCAAGAAGAGGCTCCTAGAAGCTGTAGCAAGTGCAGGGGCCACCCTCTGGTAAAATCATCTCCACAGATGGCTGAAATCAGGTGAAGGGTAACTAATAAACCTTAAACCCTTTGGTGAGTTAATGAGGTAACTACTCCAAGCCTGTGAAGATGTCCCCCAGTGAAATGGAAGGATGAGCACAATTTGTTCCAACAGATATGAAGATGGCTGAAGCAGGAGCTGTGGAGAGCTTAGAACTTGGTCAGACATTGAGGACACCAAGGTCATTCATAACATCCCGAGTCATCACCAGTCACCCTAACTTTTGTCTTGCTACTGCACTTCCTCAACTGGAAGATGACTTTGAGGACCTCTGCTCCACTTAAATCCAATTCATTCTCGAGCTGAGATGCCCCTGTGATATCATCGGTCTTCTTCTAAACAAAGGACAAATAATAAATAATATATACACATATCTCTACATAGTCCTGTAGACTACGAAAGAATGGGAAAAGAGTCAAGAGACCCTATTTATTCTGTGAAATTTTTGCCACATCCACCTGTCGTGATCTTGGCCAGGTCTTTTCATCTTCCTTTCTTCCCCAGGTTTTCCATTTGTGACATTTGGATAGGACTATTGGGCTTTCCTTCCCTCATGGGGCGGTTGTGCATATAAAAGAAGGTAGCAGATGTTAAAACTGTTTGAAAGTAGTATAACACATTCATTTAGTATAGCCGCCAAAGTATTAGTCTGGCTTAGAAAGCAAGATACTGTATTTATATTGCTGCATTATGCTTGTGTCCTTATGTGGGAGATACAGATTTCTCTCCTAATCCATTCAGTGACACATTAACGATAACAATAACAGCTAGCATTTATATAATGTTTTAAGGTTTGCGAAGTACTTTTTTGTAAATATCTCATCTCATCCTCACAACAACACCGGGAGAAAGTGTTATCATTTTAGAGATGAGGAAACTGAGACAGAGCCTGGCTCGCCAATGCCCGGCTAGCACGTATCTAACGCCAGACTGAGCCTCGAGTCTCCCTGAGGCCAGGTCCAACGCTCTGTCCACCCTACCACCTAGCCACCCGAGGGATGTTAGAAGCAAAGAAGGGGCTTGATGCCTTCCACAGGTGTAGACAGGACAGGAGAAAAGCTGCCATTGGGGTGTTTAATACCACATGATTTCAGGACTCTGAAATCATCTTCAGCTTAACACTTGGATGTTGAACACTTTCAATGGACGCCAAAGAGAAATGCAGGTACCCTGAGCTCGGAGGGAATTCATTATTCAAGGCACAAAATTTCATACTATGGACTGCAATACATTATAATTCAAATGAGCCAAGCACAATGGGAGGAAAATATGCGAGCAGATTTCTTTCTGTCGTTTTTTCCTCGGAAGCCCTGTAATTACCGCAGGCAGGTGTTTGGGATAACTGAGCATCTGGGATAGGGGGAAGTCCACTGCATTTTATCTTCTCTAGAGCTCGACTGAGTACCAAATCAATAACATTTTGAAAAAAAAATAGGCTTCTTGTAAAAATCTGAGCCCCACAAAAGAGCTCGAGTCCCAACAACTAGTTTTCCCGCTGTGCTCGAGGTTCTGCCGACTTGGCAGCTGCCATTGCTGTCTCCTTTTTTTAATTCTCATAAAGTTTTTACTTTCCTAATTCTCAGTGGCCTTCCCTGACCCCTGACATTTGGGTTTCCACTAGAGCCCAGCAGGCCCCCTATTTTCTGTGTCATTACTTCTTATTCCTCTCTAATTGTCCCCGGAATACACTTTTCTGGGGATAATCTCAGTGGCATGTGGTCATGGCCCAGTCTACCTCCCCATCCCCTGGCCAACTGTCAACCCAATGGGCTCAGGTATGTGTGATAGGGTGAGAGGAGCCTGCATCTGCGTGGTTAATTATTGACTGTGGCATTTTGTGCTGATGGAAATCTAATCTATTCTATTAAAAACAATTATTGTGAAATAGAGCAGTGGAGATTAATACCCAAACTCTGGACAAAGACTCATGAACAATTCAGCCTTCTCTCTCCTGATCTCATTACCAGATTTCTTTTGTGGTAAGGCCATTGTTATGTGTCTTGTTCATTCAAATACACTTGGATACAGCAGGCTGAGAGAAAGCCAGGCCTGTGTGTGTAAGCAAAGCCACCAAGTCCAGTGATAAGCAGTGACAGGTCCCCCAAAATAATTCTGGTTCACTCCTAATAACCTAATCACTGCGATTGACAGGAAAGAGGGGAGGGAAGTGGTAAAAAAAAAAAAAAAAAGAAAAAAGAAAAAAATCAGCTAAAATTGATTTTGCTTTTTTGGGTCCCTGGAGTTATGTAACTTCCTCTCATACATCTGTTCTGGCTGTTGGGAAGCATGATCCACGCCCCTAACCCTAGCTAAAGGAAGAGGCACTGGGGCCACAGAGGATGGAGCTGGGAGCTGGGGGCTGGGAATGGGTCAGGAGGCTAGTTTCTCAGCTCACAGATGGAGGGCGAGGTTGGCCAGACCAGAAACATGTGGCAAGAAATGCCAAGCCAAGGATGTCTGATATTTCGGTTGAATGACTACAAGGATGCCTGTCCCTGCTCCCCACTTCTCAGCCCCCCACCCCTCTATAGAAGAGGCTGTCATTCATTCTCTGGAGATGAATAATTAAACAGGCTCACTGGCCAGCCCTTTGTTTTGCTTCACCCCACCCAGTGCCCTGGCCCTCTGCCCGTTCAGGTTCTGGCTTCTGCCTCCCTCCATGTTTGCTGCTCTTTCCCCAGGCCTGCCAGTGTCTTTGCTGCTAACTCACCTGCCATGGTGGTTGGTGAGGCCCATTCCTGGGCCAGCCCCCTGGGGGGAGTGTCAGTGGGTCAAGTGTTTCCTGATCCCATGTTTATGACTCATGGTCCTGCTGGAGAAAAATGGGGTGAAAGGAAGTTCCTTGCCCCTCCCCCGAGTTTGGGAGGGAGCCCAAGGTCCCTCCAGTGTGTGAATCATTAACTCTATGCAAATGAGTTCTGAGTAACACAGACAGGGTTTCTTCCCAGAGTAAATGATTTCCCTCTCCCAGTCCTGACAGATTGGGCATGATGATGAGGATCTGGAAAGAACATCCATTTCTTAGCTTCTGCCCACGCTCTAATCCAGGGTGGTTTGGTTGAATTTGCATATATGCTCTCTGTGTCTCGTGGGAGGGAGATATAGATCAATTGGAGTGTCTGGGTAACCCCTGGAGAAGTGGGGTGTGGCCCCAGTCCAGGAGGGGCACTTAATCTTCTCCCAGGGCTGCTGGCAAGACACCAGAGCTGGGGTGAGGCACTGGTCACTGTAACGCGAGTATAGAGTCAGAGACAATGACCCTCTCCCAGCTTCCTTTCCCCTCCTTCTCAGCAGCGGTTGTAGCATAGGGACCAAAAGGGGGAATGGCCATGTCATCTTTGGAAGTGACAACAGAACCAGATGACAGGCAATTCTTAGGGCTAAAGGGCTGTGAAATCAGAAGGTTGTCTCAAAGGAGAGAACCATAAGATTATGTATATATGTTAATATCGAGAGAGAGAGAGAGAGAGAGAGAGAGAGAGAGAGAGAGAGAGAGAGAGAGAAAGAGAGAGAGAGAGAGGAAGGAAGGAGCTGGACAGTACTTCAGAAGTCACCTATTCCAGTCTTCCAATTTTCTAGGTTCAGAGGTCCTTAGTGGTTAAGTGACTTACTCAAAGTCACATAAGAAACAAGTTGCAGAAACAGAATTCAAATCCAGATGCTCTGACTCCCAGAGACAATGCTCTTTCCACTATACCATGAAAGCTGGAAAATGGGGTAGGAGATCTAGATGAAGTCTAAGGTCTCTTTAGGTCTGTAACTTTTATTGGGAAAACAGAGACTTGCTTCAGGATGCTGCATGGGGTCTGGAGTTTCCATCCTCTTCAGGAGGATGCATTTTCTCCCCATGGTGACAATCATCCCTGAGCCTTGACTCATGTTCCTCCACCAACGTTCAAGGAGGATTGGCACCTCTGGTGAGAAGGCTTGCTAAGCTCTTTTCAGGGCTGCTGTCTACCTTTGGCTCATCTATCTGGCATTCAACTGTCACCTGTGGCTCTAAGAAGTTGTAGCATGCACAGTGACTACACCTCAGTTAAACCATCTCCATATAGGGACTAAACCATGTCAACCATTGGTGAATTAGAGAGATGTCTGCCCAAGCATGTGAAGACTTCTTCCAGAGAAGTCAGAGGATGAGAACAAGTTGTTGCAACAATCATGAAGTGGCTGAAGCATATGCAAGGGGGTATTTAGAGCTTGGTCGGACATTGAAGATCCCAAAAGTCATTTCCATATTCTGATCCATCACCAATCATCTTGACTTTTGTCTTGCCACTAGGCTTGGATGACTGTGGAAGAGAGTGATACTGAAGACTTTATGCAACTCTGCCTCACTTAAATCCAATTCATGCACAAGTCAAGATGTCATCCATTATATCATTGGTCCTCTTTGAAAAATGAAGGATGAACAACTTTAAATGAATAGCATGTGGTAAACTCTCAACCCAAACACAAACATTTTGCTGTAGGACTCAACATTGGAGGCAGTGGGGGTCAAAAGAAGAACAACAAGAACAACAAAAAGAACAAGAAGAAGGAGCTTTTATTTTTGATTGACTGACTTTTGTTGTTCATGATTGTTGTTTGGTGGAACACTGTCACTACTCTCATTTTTGTCTTGGGATATCTAGGTACAGAGAATAATGGGATCACAGAACCTTCGTAATGGAAAAGATTTCAGAGGTCAACTTGTCTATTCTATTAATTAGTAACATGATTTTCCTTGTATGGAATAGAAATCTGCCTTTTTGCAACTTCTATCCATTGCTCTCAGTTCTATCCCCTGGGGCCAAGCAGAGCAATTCTAATCCATCATCTACATTGGCTTCTCTCCAGAGATTGGTTCCACCGGAGTCATTCTCTCTGAAGCAACCCATGAACTTATTATCTAGTTCACATGCTTCCAATCCCACCATCAACTAGGGCAGGCACCACTGGCAGGAAGGTGACTTGACTTAGGCAACTGCTATCACACTTTGTTCCCTATAGCTGAACAGTGATATACTCATCACTAAGGTGTGGCATGAAAGAGGTTGCAATGGGCAAAAATCCAAGGTAGCTAAGTTGTTTATTGAAACTCTGTCATCCTGATCCTAGGTTTCATTCCATGTTTATTGGGCAAAAGCCACCAATTTTCTCCAATCAGTCTGTCTTATACATAGACACTAAAACACATCCCCAAATGCTTAAAAATTTTTTCTCCAAAGGAAGCTGCTCAGAGATACTCTAAGTTTGCTAGGTAGCCAGATGGTACACTATCACACAATATCACATTTTCATTTGGTTTCTGCCATCCACAGAGGCAGGTTGGCCTTCAACACTTCCAAAGAGGGACATCCCAGAATGTTGTAATGTAAAGACTATTGCTCCCTCCCAAAATGACCCTGATTATGCTATCTAGGGAGCTTGGGGATAGCTTCAAATTCTTTCCAGCCCTATCTATGAAAATTGAACCCTAGTGTATCCCAGAATTCCACTGTGGAAATGCAAATAAGGCTTGAGTAACAATATCTGGATGAAAGAGCTCATAATTTAAAGCTCTCTAAACCCACAGCTGCATGGCTTTCAGTGGAGTAGGGGAAGGCAAATGGAAGAGAGTGTAGCTAGCTGTTTGTTTCTTTGCAAGAAGAAATTGCCATTAATCAAAGCCCCACAATTCTCTTTACTAATTGTTCTGTTGATCCTACTTTGTGTGGATTCTCTCTTAGTTTGAGATCTGTTGTTCCCTAACTCAGACCATGTTTTTCCAGGACCTATTGCCAAGTGAATTTTTGGCTTTAATACCTGATACAGGTCATTTTCCAAAGGGAGTGACCTGGAACTTATTAACCAAATTGGACTACTTGCCCTATTTTCCCCACCTCTTATCCTTTATTCTACCCTTCCCTCCACTTCCCTCCCCTTCCCTTGCCTCCCCTTCCCTTCCCTTCC
>NC_058130.1:355861364-355920923 GCF_016433145.1 Gracilinanus agilis | reverse complement strand
CTTCCCTTCCCTTCCCTTCCCTTCCCTTCCCTTCCCTTCCCTTCCCTTCCCTTCCCTTCCCTTCCCTTCCCTTCCCTTCCCTTCCCTTCCCTCTCCTTCCCTTCCCTTCCCTTCCCTTCCCTTCTCTCCCCTCTCCTCCCCTCCCCATTTCCTTCCCTCTTTTTCCAACTTTGGCAATGATTATAGAGCAAAGGAGAATTGGGGTTGGAATTGGAATGGGTTAGCCAACCTGGAATCTCTTACTCTAAGACAAAGATTCTAAGCAAATGACTGTGGGTACCCTCAGCACACACACACTTTAGTCCCATAACCATAAAGGCCAAGGGGGGATGTCCAAGTTCTCTAATTCTATTAGAATAAATGAGCCATCGGCTGTGGTTTGGAAACTTTCTCCCCCACTATTTGAAGATTTTGATTAGAATTGAATTTTACCTCTAGCCCTAGTATTTTGATCCAACACTGATCTAGGAGGTGGGGGAAGCCAAGGAGAGAGGGAACTGTAACTGTTGATGTGCTGCCAAATCAGGTGGAAAGTAAAACCTTCTGTCGAATCAATTAGTTATTTTGTTCCAATCATGCCAAGCAATCAGTCTGACTTGATGTTTCCAACAAAATTGAATTTTTCACTGAGTTGACTGATTATTTAGGTTCCATGTACACACAGACCTACAGTACATCCTGGAATGAAAGTCCAAAAGAAAGTTGGCAATGCCCATGTGCCAGAAATCATAGTGTGCTAATAGAGTTAGGCTCTCCTTTACTTAGCTACTGATTATCTAGGCCTTTGGTTTCCCTTTCATTTTCCTCCTTACTCCACATTATTATTGCTTCTGGCATCTTTGTTTCCTTCACTACTCATTAATATGAGCTTGGACACTTCAGTTCTCTGGACTTTATTTTCCTCCTTTGTAAAATGAGGGAGTTGAACTAGATTAGGGGTTCTTTCCTCTTTTTTGGTTGTTTTGGAGAACCCTTTGGCAGTCTGGGGAAGCCTATAGAAACTCTTTTCAGAAGCACGTTTTTTAATGCAAAAAAAGTAGGATTACAAAGGAAACAAATTACATTGAAATGTAGTTTATCAAGTTTTCTGTCATCTATCTCACTATCTATCATCTATTATCTATTTACATATCCTTTATAATCAATCTATCTTACTATCACTTTCTCTATCATTTAACTCATTATCTCATTGTTTCTGTCTGTCTCTGTCTCTCTTTCTGTCTCTGTCTCTGTCTTTCTCTTTAAAAAAACAAATTTCATGAATCCCAGGTTAAAAACTACTGAGCTAGTTATCTTTTAGTTCTCCCTTTCTTGGAAAGGGGAGCTGTGATTTCATCAAGTTAGGGAAATTCTAGTGTGAAAACTCTCTCCCCTGATAGAAAGAAGCAAAGATTTTCTAACTTAACACCAGAGTTGCTGAAGGCACTGAATGGCTAAAGGACTTGCCTATGGTCACGTAGATAGTGGATTTAACCTAGAACTTCTTAACTCTAAGAACAACTCTTTATCCAGTACAGCATGGTTATAGCTATGATTTTATAATTACCTATGATTATCTATGGCTCCATCAGAGGGTGGACAAGGGATGAGATGAGGGGAAAAGCTCAAACATGACTGGTTGCAACAGTAAATTACTTATTATTAGTTCAGGGTAAAGATTTGGTGAGGAGGAAGCTAAAAGTAATGATTATCCTGAGGTTTTAAATTATATGTGGATTTTACTTCTCCATGCTGTTTCTGACGACATTTGCACAGATAATTTAGAGGTGGCTGCATAAGTTTAACATAACACATTGCCTAGGGTATTAAAATTCTCAGCAGCTCTCTGTAGAGAGAATTGGAATTTGGAATGCTATTTTGAATTCCCATGTCCTATCATAAAAATAATTTTTTTCAGGAAAGCAAAGGGGACAGACTTTAGAATTTGGATTTAGTTCCTTTTCAGATACTAATTGTTTGACTCCAGTTAATCATTTACTGTCTCTGAGTCTCAGTTTCCTCATTTTCAACATGAAGATATTAATATTTATCTTGTGGGATTGCTGAGGATTAAGTGAGATTGGGCAAGAAAAGAACTCTCCAAATTTTAAAGTACAAAACTGGTATTTTGTTATTATTAATAAATTTTAGTGGCAGGTGCTGTCAGGAATGATATTTATCAAAAGATATGCTAATAAAAAAGATGGTCATCCTGACCCCTCCATGTTTAGAGAAATTTTTTCCTTTTCTTTCAGCAAGCAGATATGCATAATAGAACAAAATGCCTTCTATTCCCATGACTTGGCAAAGTAAACATCTCAGAGAAACTTCTTACAAAGTTTGATTACTCGGTCAAAACCTAAGCACCCTGTTGGGAAAAGAGTGAACATTTTAGTTATAGTGTTCTATGTTTTGGGTGAGTTGAATAGTTACTAATCCCCAAAAGAAGAAAGGCACAGGTAATTGGAACCAAGAAAACATACTGAGCCCTTCTAAAAAGACTAATGAGAAACATAAAAACTCCCATCAAACATCAGACTTTTATTTTCTCTTCTTGCAACAGTAATTGTAGGAAATATCATCAGTGACTTGGGATGGTGATATGTCTTAATACTGCTAATATTATATAGGAGAGGGATGTTAACAGATAGTATATCCTGTGACATAACATAATAAATAAACTACAATATGATTAGTATAATAGGAAATCACCCAGAGGCCATCAAATCCAACTCTCCATTTTGCAAATGAGAAAACTGAGGGGCAGAGACTATAAAAGACACAATATACTATATAATGCAATAAGTTTTCATATTATATTGTGTATCATATCATGTAAATGATATGTTTTAGCCACCGAAATCTAGATGGGTCTTTTCTATCCCAACAATGATGCGGTGGCCTGAGGAAGGTAAAATTTGATCTATGGCTTATGTGAAACTGTATTCCTACCAAATGAGCTCAGGGCAATAAGGCCAGGGGCAGAAGAGCTTGTGGGAGGATCCAAAGGCTGGCCTTCTATTTGGAGGTGAATTTAGTTGGACTTGGATTCCTGTGCTAGAAGGAAGAAGTAAGGCACAGATAAGGAAGGATCCTGGCAGTTAGAGGTCATGGTCCTCTGTAAGGAAGGTTGGGAAGAGAGAAGGACATACTGAGATATATCCCCTGTATGCTCCTAGAAGGAAGGAAGTCAGATGCCAAATGAGAACCATAACTTTAAAAATGCAACTTAAAAAATTTAACATAAGGTTTTGTTTTTTCCCCAATTATGTGAAAAAACAATTTTTAACATTCATCTTCTAAAATTTTGAGTTTCAAATTCTCTTCCTCCCTTCCTTTCTTCCTCCTTGAGATAGTAAGCAATTTGATCTAGATTATATATTACAATCATGCAAAGCATATTTCCAATTTTTAACAATAGCAAGATGGTTCAGGGTCCTACTCTCCCATCCCTGGTGGTGGACTCTCTAGATGAGCATCCTCTCTATGAGTTAATGTCCTAGGGTTTCTCTCCCAAGGAGTCTTACATCAAAAAGTCTAGAGTCTCTCCTCTATGTGTCCCTGTTCCATCTCAACTTAGTTTGTCTTAAAGGGTTGGCTTGAGGACACCTTTCCTGCTACTTGCCCCAGGGCATATTTTGTACTACTTATTGTGGGTCTCAAAATTGCTTGTTATTCCTCTGCATCCCAGTGGAACATTCACCTTTCTATACTATTATTTTAAGGGAGCATGAGTGGAAAAACAAACTTGCTTTCCTTACTGATAAAGAGTGGTCTACTTTAGAGAGAAGAGGTGGTGACACCTAAAAACCAAATGGGTTACAAAGAGTTTGAGTTGCTGACAGGTAGAAGTAAGGAGTGGCAATAACCAGAAAAGGAGAGGTATGGTCACAATGGCTCCTGTCCTGTGCTCTAGTTTGTGGGACCACACAAGGAAATGAGCTTAGGAAGCAAAAACAACCTACCAAATCAATATAACTCAGTACAAATGGTCAATGTGGGCCAGTCACTCCATATACCCCATTTGCCTGTTTCATTAGAAGGTGTTAAGCACCTGTAACATTCTATTTCTTCTTCATTTTCTTTGCACAATTTGAGAGATAGACGAAGGATTCATTGGGGTGTTTGTAAGTTTCATAATATCAATAATCAGAGCTGTAACTCGAAATTTTGGTGCCAGGGGCTGGTCACACAAGATGTACCCTTAAACTAACTTTGCAATTCATGAGGTGAAAATAATATAAGTTAATGAATACCATTTCAATTGAGAAGACTACAGCATTAGCTCTCCAGGGAAGACCTTGGAACACAGTATTGGGGAAGAGTGATAGACCCCACCCTGTGACAACAGAAGATTGCTAGGGAAGCCAGTGCTTAGGGGGAATTTGAGTGGATTTCTCTGGGGAGAAGCTCACCTGATGTGAGTGAATGAGGATGCAAGAGAAAGAAGGGAGGCCATCTGTTAATGTCCTATTTTAGCTTATTATTCTTGCTAACTAGGTGCTAAACTCAAGTTATTCCTGCAATGCTAAGGAGTGAAAATGCCATCAAAACGTAAATGTAATAGTTTTCTAAAAAATGCACAATCTTTTAAAATCATTATTTTAAATGTTCCTACTCTCTAAATTTCAGTGCCTTGGGGCAAAGCCCCATTCACCCTGCCCTAGTTATGGCTCTGCCAACATTTATTCTCTTTTTCAGCTCAACAACCACAATAATCTAATAACTTCCAGGTCAACTACTTTGGGGGTCATTGGTTGATAGCTAAGGAAACCAAATGAATTGCCATAATGGTGGATCCAGCTCTGTTATGCTCATGGTCCCAGAGCCTAATGAATGCTCTGGATGAGAAAAGCTATGTCAGACGGTCAACAAGAATTTATTGTCCATGTGGCTTTACAATATTGAATGCTAGAATTCAAATCCAGATTTCTTTTGTTAGGATGCTCTGAATCAAACCAAGCACCTCCGATTACACTCCCATAAACACATCACTGCTGTCTTTTATATAACAACAGAGATCTTATTCTGAGGTAGAATGGAGAAGGCACTGCCCTGGAATAAAGAGTCAGCGCTCTCCTCACTAGCCTTGTGATGTTGGGAGAGTCAGCTAACATTTCTAGCCCATTTCAAGTCTTTTTCTGAAGGTAGAGGAGCTTGGAATAACAGATCCCTAAGGCTTCTTCCAGCACTATAGTTCTATGATTGTTTGATGTGCTAAGGGAAGAAAGAAGGAATGCTGTTACCTTGTCCTCACTATCTATTCCTTAAACACGCCTTGTATTTTCCTGCCTTCACAGCCTTATGAACGTCACCCTTCCCTTTTGACATAGTTGTTCCCTCCCTTCTATCTATCCAAATTCTATCTATTCTTTATGACTTAGTCCATGAATCCTTTCCTGAATCTTTTGATAAGATTTTATTGTATTTGTTGTTCAGTCATTTTTTCAGTCATGTCTGACTTCATTACTCTACTTGGGAAAAATTTCTTGGCAAAGATACTGAAGCCATTTGCCATTTCCTTCTCCTTATTTCATAGATAAGGAAACTGAGACAAACAGAATTAAGGAATTTGCCCAAGGACACACAGCTAGTAAGTATCTGAGGCCAGATTGAAACTCTGGTCTTACTGATTCCAGGTCTAGCACTCTATATAATATGCCACTTAGGTACTCACTTATTTTTGTAAGCAAGACACAATTGGAAAAGTGAAGCTTTACCACTTTACCACATACATATGCTGAATTCTAAAGCGATTATAATTTTTACTCTTGCTTTGGTCCATTAATGCAGATAATCCATGGTTGACTATATACATATTTTCCAGCCTGGGTCGGTTACTACCTTTTCTGCATGATAAATATACATAAAACAATTCCTGAACCCCATGGGGCATCAGAAATGGCAAGAAATTCAGGACAGGGAGAAGCACAGAGGGACAATAGGACAAAGAGGGAAGATGAGGTCAGTTTTATACAAGACTGCATAGGACACACACACATTCTAGTTCTCTTGGTATCTGGTTTGCTTCATCTTGATTTTGTGGAGCTAGTCAATTGGTTCGATTGGTTTTTCAAGTCTGTGCCCCTGTGATGGACCCCATACCACCCATGCCTGTGTGAATACCAGGGAGAAGTACAATGTGTTCCATTTTAACTCCACAAAGGATATGGGGGGAGTGCTGCAGGTAATCCGCTGTGCCACCTAGCTACCCCTATATTATTTTAAGTAAGACACAATTAGAAAAGTGATGCTATACTATACACACATACATATGCTGGATTCTAAAGCAATGATAACTTTGGTAGGGTTGGAATTATTTTTATTCTTGCTTTGATTCATTAGTGCAGATATCCATGACTGACTGACTATATTATCTGGAGGGACCATAGGAATTAGAGTCAGAGAACCTGAGTTCAAATCTTGACTTGTATGATCTTGGTTAATTCACATAACACTTATGGGCTTCAGCTTCCTGAACTATAAAATGAGAAGACTTCTATTAAATATATTATTCTATTAAAGGGTTTCTGAAGCTCCAGCTCCAGACCTGTAGTCTTATGGTCTTGTGTTCTAAGTCCAGCTGTCACTATGGTACCACAAGGGCAAGAATTGGGACTGGAAGTCAGGAGACATGAATTTCAATCCCAGTCCTACTACTAACTTGCCACTGAATAAGAGCATGTCCTTTATTCCTCTAAAATTCAAAGTTCTTATTGGTAAAACGAATGGGTTGGGCTTCCTGGTCTCTAGTTTCCTTTTCAGTTCAACTCTACTGATTTGTGAAATTCTGAAATTTTGACACTATGATGCAGATGAGAAGTAGTGTGCTATGGTGGGAAAAGCATTGGATTTGGAATCAGAGTACCTGTAATTCTATGCTGTCTGGGCCACTTAGCTACTTGTGTGACCTGAGTAGGTCATTTAATCTCTTGGGATTTCAAATTCTTTATTTGGTAAATTAGGGGGTTGGACTATATCTATGATTCTCTCATGCTTTTCCTGAACTTTTTAGTGCTCACAGAAGCCTCTCCCTTCTCTGAAATTCTCATCCTTCCACTTCGTGCTAACCATTTGGCAATTAATCATGTAGTGCCTTATGGTATCTCTTATCTTGCTATTTAACTTTTCATGTGTTACTGGTCTCCCTAAATGGATTGTAAGCTCCTCAAGGGAAGGGACTATGTCCTATACTTCTCTTTTTATCCTTTTCAGCTGTTAGCTGTGTTAGTGGCTTAGAGCTATAAAAGCTGCCTGCTGTCTCCAGAAGAGAAGCCCTTGGGCTAAGATATGGCAGGTTGTAAACAACTTCCCTCTCTTCACAGTTGTGATGAGATGCCCACAGATCAGTCATGGTCTCCACTTGGGAGCCATAAGGCTGAAGCTGTATAAAACAGCACTAGGGATTTCCTGGTGCTGGTGATTCTTGTCATTCACTTCCTAGCTATGGCAGAAATTATGGAAGAGTATTTTTATTTGTATATGTCGAAAAAGGAAATTTTCATAGGGTCCAATGCTCCCAGGAACCATAGCTCTGCAAAGTCCCATGGTTGACTGTCCTTGGGTGTGAATGTATTTATCTTTGGGTCAATGTCAGTCTCTTGGGAATTGCAGTCATTGATGAAAATAAATCCTATAAAAGTCTGTGTTTGTCTCTTAAAGCCTTTCTATCTTTCTAATCTTCTTACATTTTACTCCACTGCTTTCCTCTATCACCCACCCCTATCTCTCCTTAAATCCCAGCCCTGTAGTACTCTGCAAGTCAATGCTACTGGCCTTCTTGCTTTCCCTTGCACTAAAAACTCTTCCTAACTCTAGCATTTTCTTTCTTTAAAAAAAAAAATCCTTACCTTCCATCTTAGAATCAATAATGTGTATTGGTTCCAAGGCAGAAGAGTGGTAAGGGCTAGACAATCAGGGTTAAGTGACTTGCCCAGGGTCACCCAGCTAGGAAGTATCTGAGGTTGGCTTCCTATCTCTAGCCCTGTCTCTCACTCCATTAAGCCACCTAGCTGCCCCAACTCTGGTCATTTTCACTGGCTGTATACCATACCTGAACCGCTTCCCTTCCTCATGTCCATCTCCTAATTTCCTTGGCTTCCTTAAAGTCTTAGATAAAATCCCTCCTTCTGAAAAAAGCTTTTACCAATCCACCTTAATGCTACAATGTTAACTCTGAGACTACCCCTAATTTATTCCTGCTATGTCTTGTTTGCACATAGTTGTTTGAATGCTGTTCCCCTTACTCCCAATTAGACTGGGAGCTCCTTGAGGGCAGGGATTGTTTTTACTTGTCTCTGTATGCCCAGTGCTTAACATGGTACCTGGTACATGGTAAGTGTTGCCTTCTTGATCCATTAGACTTTTATCTCACTATGATTTTGATGACTCACCAGCCTGTCTCTAATAGCTAATAAGAGAGCACCCTCATAGGCACCATGCTGGCCACGTAATAGGTGATCAATATATACTCCTTGGCTGATTGATTACAGTGTTTATTGTCCACAGATTTCCTGATTGATTAACTATTTGTGGATACCCTTGGGGTGAAGCACCTAATTTAACATCAGAATCTTGTGCATTTCCCAAATTTAATCTGGATGTCTTTTAATTATTCTAAACAGAACTATTATCAGAAGACAGAAATTAGTCTACAATAGACCTTGGGAAAGATAATCAAGCCATCTCAGGTTTTCTCAATTTGAAGAAGAAAGAAGGGGAAACACCTTTGTGTTGTGCTGATCCTTCTTTCCCAACTGAAAAAGTCTTCAAGGTCCAGGCTAGTCAGATCCTACAGCCTTGGTTTTACTGTCTTACTGAGCACACAGAGGCCTCTCACATAAGAAATAGGGAGGGAAGAATTTTTTTTAAAAAAGCAATTCTAATCCCCTGAAGCTGTAAATTGTCCTCAGGGCAAAAGAGCTAACAGAATGATTGGGAGAGGGATGGCAAGGAAGAGGAAAGTTGAAGCTGATTTCCTCTGTGTGTGTGTGTGTGTGTGTGTGTGTGTGTGTGTGTGTATGCAACTTTTAAAATATTCACCTCCAGAAAAACTTGAAAGCACAGATCTAGACCTTACCTTTCATCCACATTCTCATCATGATAGTAAATAGAAAGCATTACCAGAATCCCTTATGTAAAACAGTGGTGTGGTTTTTACTTTGAATGTTTATGGTGCAATTCAGGCCAAAAGTAGAAGGAGCATATTGGTTTTGGAGTTAGATGGCTTGGATTTAAGTCTTACCTCTGGCACATAATACCTGTGTGACCTTAGGCAAGTCATATAACTTGTCCAGCACTGGTCCTTCATCTGTAAAATGAGGTATTTGGATTAGCCAACCTCCATCATCTCTCCCAGCTTTAAATCTATGATTCTGTGAACCTAAGATAATAGGAAGCATGAAAATGTCTATAGAAAAAGAACTGAAATGACCAGAAGGATGGCAATGAGGATATATGCTACATAGCTGCACACTTAGGGTATTCTTGGGGGACTAACACCTCTGGTGGTATGGTAGCTTTTCAGGGCTGTTCATCCACCTTTGGTGTCTAACTCTCATCTGTGGCTTGAAGAAGCTGTAACAGGCACACCAGATACACTCCAGTAAAACCATTATGGCATAGGGGCTAAACCAGGTTGAGAGTAAATTATGGGCCTCTATCTCTTTAGTGAGTGAGAGGGATGTCTATCCCAAGCTTGAGAAGATTTCCCTTGGAGGAATAGACTGGTGAGAACAATTTACTCCAGTGGCCATGAAGGTGGCTGAAGCAGGCACTGTGGAGTGCTTAGAACTTGGTCAAACATAGAACAAGATCAGGTTATCCACTGCATCCTGAACCATCACCAGTGGTCCTGACTTTTGACTTTGATGATGGGAAAAAGGTGAGGCTAAAGACTGTCTGCCTCATTTAAATCTAATTCACTGTCAAGGTAAGACATTACCCAATAATGTCATTAGTCTTCTTTGAAATGAAGGACAAACAACTAAAAAGACTGGAGCTTTTCAGCCTAGAAAGGGAAAGGTTTTGAGAGGGTTGGACAAATACCATTCCATTTGATACCAGAAGACCACCTATCAGACTTGCTGCTCTTGTGATTTTTTAAAAATTACACGTGGATATAATTTTTAATAATCATTTTCTGACATTTTGTGATCCATGTTCTCTCCTTCCCTCTTATCCCTCTCACCTCCCCAATACTGTAGTGTAATATGATGTATGTTGTACATTTATCATACAATACTTACTTCCATGTTCATCATATTGTAAAACAAGAAACATATCACTTACACTAGAGAAAATTTCAAGGAGGAAAAAAAGTAAAGAATGTAACTCTTCCATCTGCATTCAGATTCCATCAGTTCCTTTTTTGGTGATGGATAGCCGTTTTTTTGCCATTAGTTCCTTGGAGTTGTCCTGGATCCTTGCCTTACTAATAATAATTAAGTCCTTCACAGTTGATCACCTTATACTCTTGTTATTGTTGTGTTCAACATACTCCTTATTCTACTCACTTCACTTTGCAGCACTTCATAGAAGCCTTTCCAGGTTTGTTGGTGGTCATCTTGTTTGTTATTTCTTATGGCACAATAGTATTCTATTATAACCATGTACCACAATTTAGTTAGCCATTCCCCAAATGATGGGCATCCTTTCAAGTTCCAGTTCTTTACTATAAATATTTTTGAACAAATAGGTTTTTTTCTCTATCTTTGATCTCTTTGGGATACAGACCTAGTAGATGCAGTTTTATGGCCCTTTGGGCATGGTTTCAAATTGCTCTCTAGAATAGTTGTATCAGTTCATAGCTCTACCAAGATTAGTGTATTTGTGTCCCATTTTTTCCATATCCCCTCCATCGATAATCATTTCCCCCTTTTTGGCACATTAGCCAGTCTGATAAGTGTAAGGTGATACCTCAATGTTGTTTTAGTTTGCATTTCTCTAATTAACAGTGATTTGGAGCAATTTTTCATATGATTAAAGATAGTTTTAATTTCTTCATCTAAGAATTGGCTGTTCATATCCTTTGGCCATTTGTCAATAGAGAAATGCCTTGTATTCTTATACATTTAACTCAGTTCTCTATATATGTGAGAAATGAAGCCTTTGTCAGAGATACTGGCTATAAAATTCTACCCACCCCAACCGGTTTGTTTTTTTCCCTTCTAATCTTGGTTGCATTGGTTTTGTTTGGACAAAAAATTTTAAATTTAATGCTTGTGTGACTGAGGATATAACTTCAGGCTCTGGACCTTAGTTTCCCCCTGTGTAAAAAAAATGAATGTGTTGGATTAGATGAGCTTGAAATTCCCTTGCATTTCTATTCTTCTCTGAGTGATTGTCTCTTTTGGTCCATTCCAGTGATTTCATCACATGGTGAACTCCCTCTAACTGATGAAGATGAATAATTTGCCTATAATTTATAGTCTTAGTGAATTATCTTGGGGTGCTGAGACATTCAGGGACTTGTCCCGGATCACACAGACAGTGTGAGACAGGACTATCATACTGGTCTTCTTGGCTCCTAGCCCTGCCCTATGTTCATTCTGACTTTGTGACTTGGTGTTCTTGTTCAGCTGAGTTCAACTCTTTGTGATCCCATTTGGGGTTTTCTTGGCAAGGGATACGATACTGGAGTGGTCTGCTATTTCTTTACCTAGCTCATTTTATAGTTGAAGAAACTGAGGCAAACAGGATGAAGTGTCTTGTGCAGGGTCACATAGCTAGTAAGCATCTGAGGCTAGATATGCCACCTAGCTGCCTCTGCTTCTGTCTTTATGATAGAAATCTGTAAAAATCCAGAAGAACAATGGGGAAGAGCTGACATGAGGGTAGGTTTTTTGGCCAAATCCTAAAAAACACTTCGGTGAACAGTTGGGTAAAAACACATATTTGAAACTTGAATAAATTAAATTTAGTAAAAAAAAAAAGCCAACACACAGCATATAATAAACTAATGGAATTAATTTCCCTAACAGTAGAATAGACAGGAAATATGAATGGATTTTCAAAGAGGTTTGCATAAATTTATGAGTGACAGAGCCATAAAATTCTGAGAGAAGTTAGCTTAGCTTTCAAGGTTCAGTTATTAAAGAGTATAACTATGTTTCGTCCCTCATTCACCTGCCCTTGCCCCATACCTAAAGACATGAAGGTGGTAGAGAGCACTGGAAGACTTGAGTTCAAATGTGACCTAGACACTTAACTAATTATCTAGCTATGTTACCCTGCCCAAGTCACTTTACCAGTGTATGCATCAGTTTCTTCAAATGTAAAATGGGGATAATAATGGCACCTATCTTCTTATGGTTTTGTGAAGATAAAATGAGATAATATTTTTAAAGTACTTGTTTTAATGCCTGGCACAAAATAAGTTCTTAGTAAAGTGCTTTCTTCCCTCCTTTTTTTCCTCTGCAGCCATTATATTTTTTGGGGGTGTTGGGGTTCTCTAAGTGCAACAGAACATTGGTCTAGGTCCATGATGGCAAACCTATGGCATGCATGCCAGAAAGGGCACGCAGAGCTCTCTCTGTGGGCACATGCCCATCGCCTGCCAGAGTTCTTTACTAGAAAGCCTGAGGGACTCAGGTCAAGCTGCTCCCTTCCCCCTCTCCAATGGGTCTGAGGACATTTCTCATGTGACCTGCCTCTCTGCCCAGCAGCCCAATGGGAGAGCTTCCTCCATCCCCTATCTGGGATAAGGTGAGCAGGTCACAGGCTGCAAAGCTGGAGGGGAGCAGAGCTCTCAGGTCACTCCCCTCCCTAACCCTAGCCCTAAATTTATTTCTAACCATAACCCTAACCCCAAGGACATTTTTTTACTTCATTCTTCCCTCTGCTCAGCAGCCCAGTGAGAGTGCTTTCTCCCTACCTTGTAAGGTGGGGAGGGCAGCAGCTTGGCACTCAGTCTGGGGTGGGGGGGGCAGAGCACATGGTCTGTAGGTGTGGGGGCATGACATGTGTTCTCTAAAAGGTTCACCATCACTGGTATAGGTGAATCATGGGACTGATGATGTGTAACAATTTTTATGTGCTTCTATATGGTTTTAGGATCATAGATTTATTATTTTTTATTTTTAAATTTTTTTCTGTGGTTACATGATTCATGTTTTCTCCCTCCCCTCATCCCTCCCCCTTCCTGGAGTTGACAAGTAATTCCACTGGGTTATGCATATATATAAAAGAGGCAGCTGGGTGGCTCAGTGGATTGAGAGCCAAGCCTAGAGTCCTGGGTTCAAATCTGGCCTCAGACACTTCCCAGCTGTGTGACCCTGGGCAAGTCACTTAAACCCTATTGTCTACCCTTACCACTCTTCTGCCTTAGAACCAACACAGTATTGATTTTAAGACAGAAGGTAAAGGTTTAAAAAAAGTGTGGGGGGGTAGCTGGGTGGCTCAGTGGATTGAGAGCCAGGCCTAGAGATGGGAGGTGTGTGATATATATCTATATATCTATATCTATATCTATATATTATTCAAACCCATTTCCATAGTATTCGTTTTTTAAAAGAGCAATCCTTTATAAACTAAAACCCCAAATCATATACCCATAAAAACAAGTAATAAATCATGTACTTTCTTCTGTGTTTCTACTCCCACAGTTCTTTCTCTGGATGTGGAGAGCGTTCGTTCTCATAAATCCCTCAGAATTGCCCTGGATCATTGCATTGCTGCTAGTAGAGAAGTCCATTACATTTGTTAGTCCCACAATGTTACAGTCTCTGTATATAATGTTCTTCTGGTTCTGCTAATTTCACTGTGCATTGGTTCATGTAGGTCTTTCCAGTTCTTATAGAATTCCATCAATTCATCATTCCTTATAGCACAACAGTATTCCATCACCATCATATACCACATTGTTCAGCCTTTCCCCCATAGGATCATAGATTTAGAGCTAGAAGTGACCCTAACGATTCTCTGGTCTAACCCTTTTGTTTTAGAGATGAGTTGAAATGACTTGTTTGAGGTCACATAGAGCCAGAGGTCCCTTGACTCCAGAGTCCTTAGGGGATGGCACCACCCCCTGAGGAGAATATTCTGTTTACTTACCATAGGGCACTCACATTTTTCTGAAGATATTTGTTGCTATTGTTCAGTCATTTCACTCATGTCTGACTCTTTGTGGCCTTATTTTGGGTTTTCTTGGCTGAATGGTTTGCCACTTTCTTTTCTAGTTCATTTTACAGATAAGGAAACTGAGGCAACCATGATTAAGTGACTTGCCCATGATCACATAGCTAGTAATTATCTGACACTAAATTTGAACTTGGAGAGATGGATCTTCCTGATTGTAGGACCAGCACTCTATCCACTGTGCAACCTAGTTACCCTTCTGAAGATGGAGAGGAGAAAAAAAGTGAGGGTCCTCAGAGTTTTCATCTTTTTTTTTTTCATTTTCATTTTTCATTTTTTTTTCAGTTTTTTCATTTTCATCTTTACTCTCTCCTTAGGCCATAGCTGAGTCACTGGAAAATCAGTCTGAACTGTTCTCTGGAGGAAGTAGTCATCCAGCTTCTAGTCAAAGCAAAGTAGACTATCTGTCTTTGAACTTCAACCCCTGGCAAAGGTGAGACCAAGGATGATAGACTCATTGCAAGAAGGAATGATCTGAATCAGCAAAGCAGCACCTGGGATAGGAAGAATGGCAACTGCTGTCATGAAAGACATTTAATTTGGTTACCTGTTCACACATCAGAACACCTGGCCCCTTTCCTAATGGGATTTATTTATGTAAATAAATACTTTCAGCCTTGGGTCTGGAGCAGAGTTTTCGCCAGTTGTACCAAACTAAATTCCATAGTTTGGGAAGCATTCATAAGCTTTCTTAGATACTGCCTCTTTACCTGCTTATGAGCTCTCCAGAAAGGAATGTGTGCAAATACAATTCTCTTATATAGAGGAAGGAACTCTGGACTATGAGTCTGGAGAAGTAGAGGCCAGGGCTCTGTCTAGAACTAGGCATGTGATCCTTGGGCAGTTATACCATCTCACTTGGTGTCAGTTTTCCCATCTACAATAAGAAAGAATTGAATTAGTCAATCTCTGAGGTCTCTCCCATCTCTAATATTCTAGTATGACTACTTTTTTTTAACTACATGAAATCCCAGGATCCCATGACTAGAAAGGATCTGGGGTATTCTCCATATGGCTCATTCTAAGTTAGGATGATTGTTATTTGTCCTTCATCTTTTTTTCTGAAGAGGACAAATGACATCATGGGATGATGTCTTGACTTTGCCTGTGAATTGGATTTAAGTGAGACAGAGTTGTAAAAAATCCTCAGCCTAACTCTCTCTCTGTCTCTGTCTTTGTCTCTGTCTTTGTCTCTCTGTCTCTCTGTCTCTGTGTCTCTGTCTCTGTCTCTGTCTGTCTGTGTCTGTCTGTCTGTCTGTCTGTCTATCTGTCTGTCTGTCTCTCTCTCTCTCTCTCTCTCTCTCTCTCTCTCTCTCCCAATGTTATCCAAGTCCACTGGCAAGACAAAAGTCAGGATGGCTGGTGATGGCCCAGGATGTAATTGACTTCTCTGATGTCTTGACTAGGATCTAAGCACTCCTCAGCACCTGCTTCAGCCACCTTCATGGCTGTTCAAACAAATTGTTCTCAGCTGCCCATTCCACTAGGCGAAGTCTCTACATGCCTGAAGTAGGCACCCTCCTGTCTCATTAATGGGTTTGAGGCCTCTCAGTTACCCTTGACCTGGTTTAGCCCAACTGTTGAGATGGTTTTACCAAGGTCTGGCCCCTGGGCATACTACAATTTCTTAGAGCCACAGGTGAGAGTTGAGTGAGAAATGGACATTGAAAGTGGATGAGTAACCCTGAAAAGGGTTCAGCAAGCCTTCTAACCAGAGGTGCTAGTCTTCCCTGAACATGTCATCATTGGGATTTCTCTTGATCTCTCAAGAAAGGGTCATTGAGCAGGAGATGGCTGGGATGATATAAGATATCTAAAATGCATTATAAATCTTTAGGTCCATTTAAATATTATATGTCATTATCATCATTATCATTATTCTTCCCTATTTAAAAAAAAAGAGAGGCAGCTGGGTAGCTCAGTGGATTGAGAATCATGTCTAGAGACGGGAGGTCCTAGGTTCAAATCCGGCCTCAGACACTTCCCAGCTGTGTGACCCTGGGCAAGTCACTTGACCCCCATTGCCCACCCTTACCACTTTTCCACCTAGGAACCAATACACAGAAATAAGGATTTAAAAATGTAAAATAAATAAATAAATTTAAAAAAAGATACTCTGAGAATACCTTTCATAGTTGGTTTTAAAAAAACACAAATAACTGGTTGTTTAAGAACATCAATGTGGTTTGGACTAGATGGCACTCTAATCACAGGACTTAGGTTCTAATTCTGGCCCTGCAACTTGTTAGCTGTGTGACCATGAGATGATCATTTCCCCACTTGGTGCTTTGGTTTCCTGGTCTGACAATGAGGCACTTGAGCCACCTATCTCATAGGGTGGGACTGAGGATAGCACTTAGTTAACCTGTAAGTCCTCAAGTAATAGAAATCATTGCAGTCATTATGGTCATATTGGTAGAACAAGCTCAGGTTCTAGGCTGGTGTCCATGAGGATGAGTAACATCTATTGTAAGGATCACAAAATGATCCTGGAGCCTGAATTTCTGGTAAGTATTTTCAACTTCCTTTAGAGGATCCAACAGGAAATAAGAACTAATGGATAGAGAGCCTGGCTTAGAATCAGAGACTTAGGTTCAAACCTCTCCTCTGTTACCTATGAGGCATATGGATGGTATGGAGCAGAGATGTCAGACTTGTAGTCTAGAGACTATGTGGCCCATAACATTTCAAAGAACCATATTAAAATGTATTTGGGAAATATTTAACAAAATAGATAAAAATACAATTGAATATAGAAAGTGAATATACGTGGGCATCTAGGTGGCTCAGTGGATAAAGTTTAAGGTTTAGAGTCAGGAGGACCTGAGTTTAAATTTGACTTCAGACACTTACTAGCTGTCCCTCCACCCTGTTTGCCTCAGTTTCCTCATCTCTAAAATGAACTCGAGAAATAAATGGCAAACCACTCTAGTATTTTTGCCAAGCAAACTCTGAATGAGGCCATGAAGAGTAGAGAACAACCACAGTATTAATATGTGATCTTTTAAGTCAAATTTGCCAGCAGGAATTTTCTTTTACATTTAGTGGCCCTGTTTCTATTTGAATTTGATATCACTGCTGTAATGGACAGGGCACTGGACTTAGATCCAAGAAAATCTGAATTTATTTCCTGCCTTGCTTGACTTCTCTTGGCCTCAGTTTCCTCATCCATAACATGGGAAAATAATAGCATTTACCTTATATATGTGATGTTCAAATGAGATAACATATGCAAAATGCTTTGCAAACCTTAAAGCATTATATAAATGTTAGTTATTTTTGTTGTTATCATTCTTATCATTATAATTGCTATTATTCTTATATCGACTGGGTGACCCTGGACATGACAACCTCTGAATGCCCCAAGAAAGATTCTAAAACACTACCAAATAGTGAGCTGCTCTGTATTAATAGAAGGAGTATTCTCACTAGAGCTTCATATAATGAAAGTTTCAATCAATGTAATCATCATTGATCTTCTAGAACCAGTCATTTCCCACCAAGCCTAAAGAACAATGTCAGGAGAATTCATTGCATTGGGAGTGGAGGATGAGTCTACTAGACCTGACTGTCCTGACCAGGAATGAGCTGGAAGGAATGTGAGGGTGATCTGTAAGCCCTAGTGGGGGAAGTTGACAACATAGTGTCCCTCTCACACTCCTTTTTCTCTGAGGAGAGGCCAGTTCTGCACACTCCACTTGCCAGAACTTCTTCCAGAGCCATTTCTTTTGGGCCAGGATTCTATTCATGGGGACACGTGAAGACCAACCAGGAACCACTGGTTGTGCTTATCCATAAGCAAGGGGCTCTAGCACATGTCCTTTCCCACCTAGTCAAAGCATTAATGCCTCACTCCGTGGAAGGTGCCCCAGTTGAGTTTTTCCTGTTACCCCTGTCGCAGAGAAGACCAGTCTTTCTTTTCTCCCTCCATTTAAAATCTCTGGTCTTAGATCATTGGCCATGGAGTTGGAAAAGACCTCAGAGATTATCTAGTCTAATTTTTTTCACTTGATAGAGGAAGCCTAAAGAGATCAAGTGCCTTAGGAAATTTACACAGGCAAAAATAAATGGTAGAGAGAGATTCACTCAGGTCTTCTGACTCAGAACTGGATCTAGCCTATAGTGAGAGCACATGTTCTTAATCCTTTTTGGTCACAGACCTCTTTCGGTGAAGTCTACAGACCCCTTCTCAGAATGCATGCAATGAAGTGATTAGGATTTTTTTAAAGCTCTTACCCTCTGTCTTAGAATCAATACTGTGTATTGATTCCAAGTCAAAAGAGTGGTAGAGAAATGGTAAAATCGGGGTTGAATGACTTCCCCGGGGGACCCCAAACTAGGAAGTATCTGAGGTCAAATTTGAACCCAGGACCTTCTATCTTTTGGGCTGGCTCTCAATCCACTGAGCCACTTGGTTGATTAGGATTATAAAGAAAACTAATTATATTAAAATAGTAATTTTTTAAAATAGCAAGTTCATGGACCCCTTTTTAACCCATTAAGAACCCCTCAGTTAGAGAAAAATGGGAAGATTCCATTATAGTTCCAAATTCTGTTCCCCAATTCCATTCCCTCTAGTGGTGCTTCAGGGTTGTCTTTTTATCAACAGTCTGAATTGAAGGAAACAATGTGCTGGTGGGAAGTGGTTTGGGGGATTTCAAATAGAGATAAGAAAGCAGCAACTGAAAACTAGGCCTCTTGGTTTGGAGATGAAACAAAGTACCATTTTACCTCCAAAAGAATGTGTCTAATAACAGTAATCAGAAAATAATGATATCCATGAGGTCCTTGGCAAAGCCACCCAGGAAAAGAAAAACAAAAGGATGCAAAGTCCTCGCTGAGTCATAATGCCACCTTTTAGCATCAAAAAGTGGCTCTGAATCAGATTCAGAAAAACTGGTTTTATCCAACCTCCACTTGGCTGTCTAGGTTCTTTTGTGCTTCTTCTGTCAATAGCTACACATTGTACAGATACTGGCAAAGTATTGGCTTGCCTTTGAAACGCTGGAAACAACAAACCGAATGAAACGAGAAGCGATTCCTCTTTGATGTTCAAAGTACAAATACAACAATAACCCAGTTATATCAAGTCTCAGTTCAAGTTCCAGCTGTTTCTTCCCTAAACAACTAACTCCCTGCCACCCCAACTCACCCACCCCCAAGTTTGCAGCAGTCTCACCCTCCTCTGAACTCACTGCCTATACTACTCTTCTGCCATCTCTCCTGGCCTGCCCTGGATTGTCATCTCTCTTTTCATGTGGACCAGCCTCGTCTCCCCACAGAAATTCTAAGGTTCCTGGCCGTGTTTGATGCCTCCGGTCGCTCTCCCGATGCCTTCGCACATCTGAGGCATTCGATCGAGGTCTGTTGAATGAATAACCCAAGCTCTCTTCCCTCCTTTGGTGCCTGTTCAAAGCTTCCCCACAGGACAGCCTTTTCAGCTCAAGTGAGAGTGATTAGAGGTGGCCAGTCTGATGTTTCAGATATACCTATCCTTCCAGGGCTGTTTGTGTCCATATCTGGCGTGCGTGTGTGTGGTTGGGAATTCAGGGGAGACTAGTAAGTGCTTCTGGTGTAAGGGCTTGCCAAGCCCCTTTCAGGGCTGCTCGTCCACCTGTGGTTCCTACCTGCCACGCTACTCTCACCTGTGGCTCTGAGAAGCTATAGCACGGGTAGCATCCGCATCCCAGTAAAACCATCCTGGCAGATGGGTGAAACTAGATTGAGGGTGACTGGCATGGCTCAAAGCTGTCAGTGAGGAAGGCATGTGAAGACACTCCCCAGAGGAATGGGCGGATGACAACAATTTATTCCAACAGACACAAAGGCAGTAAAATCAGATTCTGTGGAGCACAAGGAGCTTGGTCACACATCAAAGATGCCGAGGTCATCCGCTGCATTGCCAGTAGTCTTGCCTTTTGTCTTGCCACTGAACTTTGACAGCTCTGGAGGAGAGAGGGAGGCTGATGACTTTGTGCATCTTTGCCTCACATAAATCCAATTCATGCTCTAGTCAAAAGATGCCGTCAGGGATGCCATTTTGGTCCTCTTGGAGTATGAAGGACAACAACCAGCTCTTGGGACCAAAAAGTGTGTAATAAAGCTACACTCCCTACCACGAATGGGCAAGAGGTGAGATTCCGTGAGTCAGAGAGCAGAAGTGTTTGGTCTTAACTAGAGTGTCCAGGAGAGATCTGCCTATTATAGGAGCTGCAATTAAGGACAGAGCAGAATAATCAACTGTCTATGAGGCAGAATCCCTCAGAGAACCAAGCTTCCTTTGAGACTCTGCCCAAGTGCCACCTCCTCCCCAAAGCCTTTGCTGATGCCTCCACTCACTAGTGCTATACTTTAATTTAAATTATAATATATATGTGTACATATACATATATGCTGGACCTGGAGTCAGGAAGATCTGAGTTCAAATCCAGCCTACTAGGTATGTGGCCCTGAGCAAGTCACTTAACCACTATTTGCCCAAGCTTCTAAAAATGGAGACACACTAGAGATGAAAATGACCAACTACTGTACTATCTTTGCCAAGAAAATCTCAAAGACAAATCCACAGAGTCATGAAGAGTCAGATACAAACGACGACTGAATGACTGAACAACGACATATTTATATAACAACATACATAGTATAATCTTTATAAATATAGTATTATTATAATACTTTACATACGTACATAAATATCATATACTCATCTCGGCAGATGTTCTTTTTCCCCAAGATAATGTTAAAGTTCCTTGAGAATAAGGATGGTTTGATTTTTGTATCCCAAGCCCTTAGCCCATAGCAGGCATTTGATAAATGCTTTTAAATTTTTTTATTTATTTGTTTGTTACATTAAAATACCCAGGTAACTCTCTCCCTTCTTCCTTTTCTCCAAGTAGAGAAGGCATCATTTGACAAAAAGATGTATGTCTACATAAAATTATATTGTGCTTATTTCTATTTATCAATTCTTTCTCTGGAGGTGGACATACATGAGTCATTCTTCAAACAATATTTCTGTAGCTGTAGATAATGTTCTTTTGGTACTGCTCATTTCATTCTTCATAATTTAATGTAGGTCTTTCAATGTTTTTTTTTTAATTTCCCTGCTTGTCATTTCTTTTTTTTAAATTTTTATTTAATTTATTAATTTAGAATCCTGCTTGTCATTTCTTATGGATAAATGCTTTTTAAATGAATGAATGAATAATTGCAGTAGATATCAAAGTCTCATCTGATGTAAAATCCCACCCCACCCCTGCCCCATGAACTTTTAGTGGTGTCAGAATTATTTGTTTAGATGAGTATAAATCCACTGACCACATTAGCATGGATTTGAACAGCCTCCCATCCAGTAACAATAACTGACATTTATTTAGTGCCTGAAGTTTGCAAAAAGTTTTGTATACATTATTTCATTTGATTCTTATAGTAATTCTGGGAGGTAAGTGCTGTTGTTATCTCCATTTTATAGTTGAGGAAACTGACACTGAAAGAGAGGTTAAGTGATTTACCCAGGGTCACACAGCGAGTGAGTGTCTAAGGTAGAATTTGAATCCAGATCTTTCTGACTCCAAGTCTTGTATCATGTAGATGTTAGATCCCCTCTATAGCACTACCCATAGGTGGTCATCTGGCCTTTATTTGAACACATCTGATGACAAGGTCCTTCATTCTGTTTATTATTTCCAATTTATCCTATAAAAATAGCTCATTTGTACATAGTTGTTTGCATATGGTCTCCCCTATTAGATCATGAGCTCCCTGAGAGCAGAGACAGTTTCCCCCCTATTTCTTTGAAACCCCAGAACATAATAAAGGACCTTGCATATAGTAGGTACTTAAGAAATGTTTGGGGTGGCAGTAGATTGAGAGCCAGGCCTAAAGAGGGGAGATCCTGGGTTCAAATCTGGCCTCAGACACTTCCTAGCTGTGTGACCCTGGGCAAGTCACTTGACCCCCATTGCCTAACCCTTACCACTCTTCTGCCTTGGAGCCAATACTGCGTATTGGCTCCAAGACAGAAGGGAAGGGTTAAAAAAAAAAGATGTTTACAGGGGCATCTAGGTGCCACAATGGAAAGAGCTCAAGGTCTGGAGTCTGGAGGACCTGGGTTCAGATCTGATCTCTGACATTTCCATGCTGTGTGGCCCTGGGCAAGTCACTTAACCCTGTTTGCCTACCCCTTGCCCTTCTGTTTTAGAATTGATGCTAAGATAGATGGTAACAGTTTAAAAAAATGTTATTGATTGACAATCTTTATTATATAGTTCCCTTGTTGGAGAGTTCTAATTATTAGAAAGTTCTTCTTTATATTGAGTCAAGATTTGTTACCTACAACCACGGCTTAGTCGTCCTAGATCTACCCAAGGACCCTCACAGAATTGGGCTAACAGAGTTTCAGACACTGGAAGTCATCACTGCCTCTCTACGCTAAGGTTGCTCTGAGGGTGAGAAAAAGTTGCCATCTGGTTGCAGAAATTCAGGCATGTGCCACAGCCCCGTTTGGATGTAGCCAAAGGTCAGCATGCCCAACTCCAATCCTATGGAATCCCAGGGAGCCATCTGCTAGCCTGGCCTGGTGGATCTGAGGGCCAGAAATACAAATGCAGGTGGGAACTACCAAAAGCACATTGGATCATAGCACAGCGCAGCGAGCAGAAGGTGCTTTTCCCTGGGAAGGAGCCACGGACCAGATTGCATTCACTAAGCCGAGTTTGCAAATCCTGGAATTGCTGAGCGGCCACAAATGGCTCACATTTTGTTATCACAGAGAAGACAGAAGCTGCACACACTGCCCATGGAAAAGACAGGCTCTGAGTGCAGCCTGCGATAGAATTGGCCCTTATTATATGTCTTTCGAAGCACAAATTCATTCTAATGAAGTTTGGCCCAGGCTCTGTGTTCACAACCCTTCCTGGTGAGGCGGGTGGAAGGACAAAATTGGAGTCTGTGTAGAAGCCCTTTGACTCAGCCTCAGTGGATAGACAGGGCAGTCCAAAAGTCTCAGTGCACAGGAGAAAGCTTTTCACGGCTTCAAATTATGTTAAGCTTTTGGGACTCCTTGAATTGTGATTTTTGATAGTTGGAATAAGAAAATGTCAAGCACGATAACCTGTGATAGCGAGTCTGGGGATGAGCAATCTGATGTGGGTGATTATAAAAACAATAGTAGTGACCAGACATTTGTATAATGCTTGTCCTTTAAGGTCTGCAATCATACTATGGTATAAGTTTCCTATTCAGTTTTTTTGTTTGTTTTTGTCAGAATTCAACTATTTATTTGCTAGTATAAGACATATCTAGTCAAAAAACTTTTCATGATCCCAGCTGGGGTTTTCTTAGCAAAGAAACTCAAATGGTTTGCCCTTTCCTTCTCCAACTCATTTGACAGATGAGGAAGAAACTGAAGCAAAGAGGGTAAAGTGACTTTTCTGGGGTCACATAGCTAGTAAGTGTCTGAGGTCAGGTTTGAACTCAGGAAGAGCAGTCTTCTTGATTTCAGGCCCAGTACTCTATCCACTGTGTCACCTAGATGCCCCAGGATATAGGTAGTATTGCTGTTATTGTACCTAATTTAGAGGACACTGAAGCCCTAGAGCAGTGCTGGTGAACCTATGGCACGCATGCCCCAGAGCAGTGCTGGTGAACCTATGGCACGCATGCCCTAGAGCAGTGCTGGTGAACCTATGGCATGCATGCCAGAGGGGGCACCCAGAGACCTCTCCATGGGCATGTGTGCTGTCACCCCAACACAGAGTTCTCCAGTGTTAGTAACTAGAAAGCCAGAGGGACACGGGGTGGGGCTGGTCTCCTCCCCCTCTCCCATGCAGTTTGCAGTTTGGGCACTCAGTCTCTAAAAGGTTCACCATCACTGCCCTAGAAGTACTTGTAATTAATTAGTCCAAAGTCATCCAATATACTTAAATTTTTTTAAATTTTTTAAATTATTTAGAATAGTTTTCCATGGTTACATGATTCATGTTCTTTCCCTCCCCCTCCAAATTTCCCCCCACTCTCCCCGTAGCCAACACGCAATTCCACTCATCCAGTATACTTTTTAGACCATCTAGGTAGTGTACAATGTACTACTCATCATGTCCTTGCATCCCTGCTAAACTTAGCTGTCCCCTTTTCTAGTATCCCCCATTGTTCCAGGCTCTCATATAATAGTGAAAAATGCATGCATGGGCTTAGGCTCATAAATTTAGAGCAAAAAGGGACTTTAGAGGTTGGCTAGTCTAATGAACTTTTTTTTATAGCTAATGAAACTGAATGACTCTAGTTTACATAGGGAGCAAGAGGCAGAATTTGAACTCAGGTCCTCTTGATCTAAACCAAGAGCTCTTTCCACTGTATCAAGCCTCTACCCTAGAGAAGGCTATGTTGTGCTCCCATGGACATGGAATTTTGAAAAGAAAGGAAGCCTTTTCATACAGCTTCATTTCCCTAACTGCAAGATCCCTTTTACTGGTCATCAGTGATGTCATAGTCATGTTAGCATTCTCTCAAAATAAATAATTTATTTTTTATGTGTGCATTTCATGATATATAGAATACCACATCAACTAACATAAATGTTTCCTAATAGAATTAATATACTTCCCAAGCAGTTCAGCTGGAGGCAATCATTGCACTTCCTGAGAGAGCCAAATTACTTTGCCCTCAGCCTCCTGCCAAATCACCCCCCTAAGACATACACCCATCACTCAGAAGTCTACTGGCTGCCATAGCTCATTGACTAATTGACAATCAGTTACAACTTCAGCGAAATACCTTCAAACTTGGACCTCACATTCGGTAAGGAAACCAATTCTGTTTATCTCCTCATTTTCGTCTGCCTCATTGCCAAAGTTGCATCATGCTCCATAAGTAATGACTGAGCAGGCTTATTATAATGATCAATGGTAAAAATGCAGCATTCCATTATACCATCGAGCCTTTCCATCTCTCATCTTTGTGATTTTTATTAAGAACAATTACCACTAATATATCTGTTAATGTGATACAAAAATAGAATGCACCCGTGTATGTAATAGTTATTGCTAATGTGCCGTATTAAGCTGAATGTACAGCTGTCACTGACTTTTCTCTCCTTCGCTTCTAGAATCAGTATTTTCATCGCTCTAACCTTTCATAGACTGATCCAGAGACATTTTAATTGAGTCCACCGTCCCTCTTCCAGCTTTCCCTCTCCTCTCTAGGAGTCAAAAGCAGATGACAAGGAAAAAGTCATTTCTCTCTAGAAAAAGTCAATATCTGTGACCTGCTGTGACCTTGCCATCCCATGTTTGTTGACCTCCTGGTTCTCAACCAACTGCTGGACGCCTGGATCCCACCTACTTAGCTGACTGTTTGAAGGTACCCGTACCACCTTGTTGTCTGTCGACCCCCACAGGGATTCACTCTTCATTGATCTCACTCTTAGGGTGCTTCCTGAACTCAATTCTCATTATTTTTTAGCCACTATTTCTGAAAAAATATATTCCTTTTTTTAAAAAATAAAAACCATTACCTTCCATCTTAATATTTTACTTTTTAGGAAAATTTTCCATGGTTACATGATTCATATTTTTACCTTTTTAAAAAATATTTTATTTTTTAGAAAAATTTTCCATTACCTTCCATCTTAGAATCAATACTGTATATTGGTTCCAAGACAGAAAATTGGTAATAGCTTGACAATGGGGATTAAGTGACTTGCCCAGGGTCACACAGCTAGAAAATATCTGAGATCCACATTTGAATCCAGGACCCCCTGTCCCAAGGTCTGGCTCTCAGTCCACTGAGTCATTTAGCTACTCCTCAAAACATTTTCTTTAAAATACTGTTGAAAACAGTGTTTCTTCAGGAGAAAAACAACTGCTTGATCACATGGGTCAATGGGGACATGATTGGGAATGTAGACTCTAAGCCAGTGATGGGCAAACTACAGCCCCCTGAAATGTTCTATCCAGTGGCACATTATTCCTAATCTGACGAATACAATGAGTAGGATACAATACAATGAAACTTCCAAAGAGTTGCCTAAGAAACAGACTGACAGATGAGCACTTCCTTTCCTTTGGCCCTCTTTTTAAAAAGTTTGCCCATCACTGCTCTAAGCGATCATCCTAATGCAAATATTAATAATATGGAAATAGGTCTTGATCCATGACATATGTAAAATCCAGTGGAATTACTCATTGGTTATGGGCAGGATTGTGGGGGAAGGAGGGAAGGGAAAGAACATGAATCATGTAACCATGGGAAAATATTCTAAATCAATTAATTAAATAAAATTTTTCCAAAAAAAAAGAAAACTTTCTCAAAGATTTCCAAACTTAATCTTGGCACTAATCATACCAATGAATTTAGCAAATTGTACTAAACTGAAGCATATTTCTTTGCTTTGTTGTTTCATCAATATAGGTGCTGTCTGGACCAATGAAAATCATGACCCCTTCAGGCTTGCTCACCCCATGTGATTCCTATCTATGCTTTGTGACAAATCTTCCAGTGTTCACACATACCTTTTTCCTGGCCTTTCAAAATCTCATGGGTATACAATAATGATAATGACAATAATAACAATTTATAACAATATTAACATTTTAAGCATGTTATTTAATCATTTTAAGTCCTGCCTGAAACTTTGTGACCCCATTTTAAGGCTTTCTTGGCAAAGATACTGGAGTGATTTGTCATTTTCTTTTTCAGCTCATTATTCAGATGAAGAAACTGAGGCAAACAAGGTGAGGTGACTTGTCCAGGGTCACACAGATGGCATTTCACACTAGATTTGAACTCAGACCCTTCTGACTCTCTGGCACTCTGTATACACTGTGCTACCTAGTTACCCTATATTTTTTAGCATCTACTATGCGCCAGGCACTGTGTTAAGCACTTTACAAATATTATCTCATTTGGTCCTCAATGCTCTGGAAGGTAGGCTCCATTATTATTTCCATTTTTACAAGTGAGGAAAAAGGCAAACAAAGGTTAAGCAACCCTAGCCCTGTCTTACATACCTAGTATGTGTCTGAGGCCAGATTTGAACTTACCTACAGAACTTTCCTCGACTCTAGGCTTGGCATAGTGTCACCTACTTGCCTATACTAATGGTAGCCAGGAAGTATTTTGAATAGAGTACCAGGCATGGAATTGGAAAGACCTAACAGTTTTGAAACCTTAAAACTGCTATATAAATGCTAGCTTTTTTTCTATCTTTCTGTATGATTAATGAATTTAATAATTATCAATTGCATATGTACTAAGCCATTTTATCTCTTACTCAGTTTCCTCAACTGTAAGTTAAAAAAATAATACTCCTTCTACTTAGCTTACAGTGGTTTTGTAAAGAGAGTGCTTTGTTAACTAAATATTGGTCAGTAAAGTGATTTAATTATCCTTACCCACTTGTGTATCCCACTCCTTGTTTCATCCTAGCTAATGACTAGACCTTAAGCTTCTATTAACTTTTATACCACCCTTGCCTGCCACTTGTTTGTTCATCTGGTTTGAACCCGTTGACTCACATATACTTTAACTTGGACGGATGTCCTTGGTACAGACCTTCAAGCACAATCCAGACTAGCTTCCTCTTTGTCCCTTTAGATCTTGTTACGGCTTTTCCATATTTGGTTATCAGCTGGACAGGTGCCATTCATTTGTTGCCAATGGCCTGAAAAATACTATTTGTTTGTCAATTATTTAATGAATTGTGATGTCATTTTTTTTGCCATCACCAGTGAATGTTACTGACTACCTGTTATGCATGACGCCTTATGTTAAGTATTTTTTTTAGTTTAGTTAATTATTTAATTAATTTTAGAATATTTTTCCATGGTTACATGATTCATGTTCTTTCCTTCCCCTGCCCCCTTCCTGTAGCCAATGAGCAATTCCCCTGGGTTTTACATATGTCATTGATCAAGACCTATTTCCATATTATTAATATTTGCATTAGGGTGATTGTTTCTAGTCTACATCCCCAATCATGTCCCCATCGAACCATGTGATCAAGCAATTGTTTTTCTTCTGTGTTTCTACTTCCACAGTTCTTTCTCTGGATGTGAATATCGTTCTTTCTCATAAGTTCCTCTGGATTGTCCTGTGTCATTGCGTTGCTGCTAGTAGAGAAGTTCATTACAATCAATTGTGCCACAGTGTATCGGTATCTATATATAATGTTCTCCTGATTCTGCTCCTTTCACTCTGCATCAATTCCTGGAGGTCATTCCAGTTCACATGGAATTCCTCCAGTTCATTATTCCTTTTGGCACAATAGTATTCCATCACCAACAGATACCACAATTTGTTCAGCCATTCCTCAATTGAAGGGAATCCCCTCATTTTCCAAATCCTTGTGTTAAGTATTGAGGAGCCAAGAAACATAAAACATGATTCCTCTCTTTAAGAAACTTAAAATCTAGATGGAGAGATAAAACATATAATAAGAAACTAAAACTCAGGATTCCAACTAAGTGTGACCTTTGGAAGCTATATATAAGCATGAATCAACATCTGTGCCAAGCCATGGTTTATGAGTCCCTGCCAGTTTTTTTTTAATCAGACAAAATCAGATGACACATTAATTCAAAGCAAAAGGCATTTATTTAATAGCACAGTGAGATAAATAACAAATAAATCTACCCTTCTACTAACAGACTCCTATGCCAGTCACTTGTAGAGGAATGGAGAAGGAAAGTAAATAGGTACTCTCCCTCATGTACCCTGTACCAGGTGCTGGGTCCAGCACTTTTATAATATTCATAACTGGGACAACTCCCTTTCCTAGGGTCATGGTCTACTTGGTACCCATTCTTACTTCCAAAGTTGGCACTTGCTGCTTTCTCAGAGAGCCCATGATAACATCTATTAGTTTAGTGGTGTCATTTTATAGGATGCTTTCTCCATCAAGGGGCCAACTGCTTTCTATATTAAAATATGATGAAATCTGCTTGCTTAATTTTACTGTTATACTGATAGTTTTTTGTATTGAACTATGGCTGCTAGGCAACTTTTTCCCCACATGGAAATGGTCACAACTCATGTGTGTGTGTGCAAGCTATTTAGAGTTTCAGGGCTATTTCAGCACTTTTGTGAGTCAGAACTACAATTACATCCTGGCAGCCTCAGGTCAATATTGTCTTTTGACAATATTTTGCTTTTGTTTCAGTGAACACTTTCCTTGATCTGCATACAATTTAGATTGAGTTGAAATAATTCCTTTCAACAGTATTTGGCTACTAGCCTTAAAATGTACAAATAATAATAATAGTAGCTAATATTTATATAGCACTTACTATGTTCTAGGTACTTTATAATTGTCATTTTTTTATTCTAACAGCAACCTTGGGAAATAGGTGTGATTATTCCCATTTTAAGGTTGTAACCTGCCCAGGGACACAAAGCTAGTAAGTATCTGAGGTGAGATTTCGATGCAGATCTTCCTGACTCCAGGTCCAGTGCTCTATCCAATGTGCTACCTAATTGTCTAGAGCAGTGATGGGCACACTTTTCAAAGAGGGGGCCAAAGCAGGGGTCAGCAACCTTTTTGGCCTTGAGAGCCATAAACACCACATTTTTTAAAATGTAATTTCGTGAGAGCCGGACAGTGCTTACAGTGTGCGCTCCTGTAACAGTGCCTGAAAAAAAATGGACTTTATGGCTCCTGCAGAAAGAGCCATATCTGGCCCTCAAAAGAGCCAGATATGGCTCGAGAGCCATATGTTGCTGACCCCTGGGCCAAAGGAAAGGAAATGCTCATCTGTCAGTCTGTTTCTAAGGTAACTCTTTTGAAGTTTCATTGTATTATATCCTACTCATTGTCAGAATAGGAATAATGTCACCCCTTTGGATAGAACATTTCAGGGGGCCACATTGGCCCTTGGGTGGTAGTTTGCCCATCACTGGTCTAGAGCAGTCTTCTGGAGCTTCACTGGAAAGGAACTTGCAACCTTTGTACTGAATTTCTTCCCAGGATCACAAAACTAGGAAGTGTCTGATATCAGATTTGAACCCAGGACCTCCCATCTCTGGGCCTGGCTCTCAATCCACTGAGCCACCCAGCTGCCCCCAGTAAAACTCTTTTGGAAAACAAATTTGAATTTTGCAAATAAAATGACTAAAATGTTCAGATCTTTTGACCCAGAGATTCTACAAGTAGGTTTTATGGGAATACTCTACTAGATCTACCCCATTGATAAGAAGGAAGTCCCCATACACACCAAAATATTTATAGCAACATTCTTTTGTTGTAGCAAAGACTTGGAAGCAAAGTAGATGCTTAATTAATTGGAAAATGGCTAAGCAAATTATGGTATATAAATGTAATAGAATATTATTGTAGTATAAAAATAACAATTATGATGAATACATGGGAACATGGAAAAATTTACATGATCTGATCTGGAATAAAGTAAGCAGAACCAAGAAAGCAATAAACATGTTTGTAGCATGTAAATAGAAAAAACACAAGTAAAAGTGAATGTTGTGGAGGCAGCTAGGTGGCTCAGTGGATTGAGAGCCAGATCTAGAAATGGGAAGTCCTGGATTCAAATTTGACCTCAGATATTTCTTAGCTGGGTGACCCTGGGCAGGTCATTTAGCCCCCATTGCCTAGTACTTAGGCTCTCTTGCCTTGGAACAAATACACAGTATTAATCCTAAGACCAAAGGTAAGGATTTAAAAAACGAATGTTGCAAAAATCCAAAGAACAAGTGTGGCATACAAAGACATCTGCCTCCAATCCCTTGCAGAGGTATGAGGTCTACTATTGGTACATTGCATATTTTTTGGACTTCTTTTGATATGTTGATCCGTGTTACTGATTTTCCTCTTTTAAAAATAGTATTTGTTATATGAGATGGCTCTCTGAGAAGGGGAAGGGGATGAGTACTGAGGGAAATTTTGGTTAGGCACAAAAATAAAAGATATCAATAAAATTTATTTTATCAAATGCATTCTGGGATGCATCACCATGTACTAATGACTCAATGAAAATACTAATGACTCTCACTCCTGTATACCAAACTTGGCCACAACACGCACGATAACTGAGAGTAAGATAAAGGAAGAAAGAATGAATGAGACAAACGTACAGTTAAAAAACTTCCCAGGAATTCCACACAATTCAGTAATGCCCTTCCTGAGCCCTGGAGGCTCACCGGGGTTTGACCCCTGCTTTGAGAACAACCCAATCCATCTTAAAGTCAAAAAAGTTTCAGCTAGCTTAGTTATCCATGTTTATAATGGTGCTTTCTTTTTCTTAAGGTGCCCTTTTTCTTAATGCTGCCTAAGCAAGGAAAGTGTTACTCCTTGACATATTTTTTGTTTGCTAACTATATCTCCATTGGGCTTCTGTATTTACAATACTTATACCGATGTGGGTTAGGCCAGTAGAGATATCAGTTTCCTCATAAGAGATTGGTCAATGGGAGAAATATCAGGTGGGTGATGATTGCTAATAGCCAAAGGTCCAGGCTAAGTAGAAATAACAGTAATAGTAACAATAACAATATCAACAATGATAATTAAAAAAGAACAATGATGGCCAGCATTTATGTAGTACTTTAAGGTTTGCCAGGAACTTTACAAATATTATCAAGACCCCTGTCCTCAGCAGGGGTAAAGGAGGCAATTGGTGAAGGTTGAAAGGGGAAGCAAATAGTAGAGGTGAAGATTTGGGGGTCATTTGTCGGTATGTATCACAGATTTAGACTTAGGGAAACTAGATTTCAAGGGTAGAAATATACAGTTAAAAGAAGATAGGAAGATCTTGATCATCAGAGGTACATATTTGGAAATAATCATCGTGGAGGTGATAATGAATCTCAATGAGGCCTGAGGAAGATAATATAATAGGGGAAAAATAAAAAGCTAAGGGTTCTCTGTGACACTTTTAGGCAATAGGAGAATAGACTGTCTCCTGAACTTAACTGTAGGTTTCACGAGGGCTGGGGATATATACAATATTTTCCATGGCTCTATGAATAAGCTTGGGGTTAAATAAATTTTTGTTAGAAGAATGAATGAATCAACCAATCAATAAGCATATATTAAGCATCTTTTTGCCAACAGAGTGCTAGGTGCTCTAGATACAAAGATGAATATGAGACAGTCCCTGCCCATTCATGTATGTAGGAGAGGAAGGGAGAGAAATTTGGAACTAAAAATTAAAAAAAAAACAAATGCTAAAAGATGTTTTTACATGCTATTTGGAAAAAACAAAATATTATTTTAAAAAATGCTGGCTGAATCAGCAGATCTTATCATCCTCAAAAATGCAGGGACTCCACAATACTGAGTCACACACACACATGGTCAAGTAGGAGGAGGCATGGAACTTGTGAATGTGTCCTGGTCAACGTCCATTACAATCAGATCTCCTCACTCCAAGTCCAGTATATTTTAAGTGCAAATAACTGGATATGCTGGTGAGTCACTTTGGAAGTTTTTCAACAATTCTATGCATTTAAACTTTAGAAATATCTAACTTAAGAGGAAGTAAGATGGCAGAGTGGATAAGAGTGCTGAGTCGGGAGACAGGAAGACATGAGTTTAAATATGGCCTTAGATACTTACTGGCTGGTGACCCAGGATAAAACACTTGATCTCTGTCTGCCCCAGTTTCCTTCTCTGTAAAATGAGGATCTTGTCACCATTCAGTGATGCTCAAATGAGATCATATTTGTAAAGTGTTTTGCAAATCTTAAAGTGCTATCAAAATTGTATTATTATATACCAGTGACAGAACAACGGTAGCACTGAGTTACTAGCATCACTCTGAAATAACACTCCAGAAAAGTTGAGAGTCTGGCCAGGTGAAGAAGAATCAGTTTCCAGGAGATCTTGCTCCTGTGATTAGAGACTGTGGCATTGTGATTTGAGGGATGGCTATGTTACTGTGCCTAGCTATTACTGTAAAAGCCCTAAATGATTGTCAAGGCAGCAAGGTGGTACAGTGGATAGAATGCCTGGCCAAGAATCAGCAAGACCTGAATTCAAATTTGACCTTGGACATTTATTGTGACATTAGGCAAGTCACTTAACCTTGTTTGCTTTATTTTCCTCATCTAAAAAATGAACTGGAGAAGGCAATGGCAAACCACTTTAGTATCTTTGCCAAGAAAACCCCAAATATCAAACATATCAAACATGACTGAAATGACTAAATAACAATGAAATAATTATCAGTTTCTTCAAAGGTAGCATATTAGATGTTCAAGAAAACTGGGGTCAAGTGGGAAGAATGCTAGCTTTGTGGTGAGACCCGGGTTTAAATCCAGATTTTCCTCCTTCCTATTTATATGAACTAAGGGAAATCATTCAACCTCAATGGACCTCAATTTTCTCACCTGCAAAATGAGGCAATTTGTTCTAGATCAAGGATTCTTAGTCTGGAATGAATAAGTCCATGAACAGATATCAAGAGGCTGTAAAATTCAATGGGGAAAAAATTGTATCTCTACTTTCCCTAACTTCTAGCTGAAATTTAACAGGCATTTCCTTCAATTATTAAAATAAAAATGAGAAGCAAAAAAAAAAAACAACACAAAAAACATGATTTTGGGAAAAACTTCATACACTTCACAAAACTGCTAAGGGGATCTATGACACACACAGAAAGGTTGAGGGTAGATGGTCTTTAAAGTCCATTTTGTATCCAAGCCCTAGGATCCTATTACTGCCTCACTGTTGAACTCTTCCCTACCTAAGGATTTGTGGCTAATAGTCATTAAACTATTGAATATGAAATGGACTCTGGACCTAACAACACAAACGTGAGAATCTTAGAACTACACAAAGAACTAGAGAGGGCTTGAGAAATCATCCAGCCAACTCCATTTTACAGCTAGCTACTTTGGCTAGCTTTTTTCCTTCTTTGGAAAGTTAGAGAGCTGCTTCTTCATTTTCTCTTTCAATTCCATTCAAGAGCAATTCTCACTTTTTACTCACTTGAGGCCCAACATGCCTACAGCTTCCTTCACAGTTCTTCCACATGCTCAGAGGCTCTTGGTTCAAGTGACCAGGTCTGATTCTTGTGATATTGTGAGAATAAATCTTCTCTTGTATTTTTTTCCCAGGGCCTTTAAAATGCAGAGTATTTTGCCTCTCCCTTTCTACCCTACTTCTGACTAGTTTTATAATCCAAACACTTAAAATTGAAGCTTTGTGGATACTGACTGTCTCTGGGATTGGTGGGGAGGACTTTCCATGAATATCAGTGTGATTAATGATTTTTCCCCCATCAAAAGACCTTTATCTCTGAGAACCTCTGTATTTGGTTTAATTCTGGGTCTCCTCTAATGGATTTAAGCTATTTAAGTTTTCTCACCTACAAGCAACCAAGGTATTGTTGTTCAGTCCTGTCTATCTCTTCATGATCCCAGGGACCATACCTGTCCATGGCATTTTCAGGGCAAAAATACTAGAGTGGTTTGCCATTTTCTTCTCAAGTGGATAAAGGCAAATAAATAGAAGTTAAATGTTAAATTACCCAGGGTCATACAGCTTATAAGTATCTGAGGTTAGATTTGAACTCAGGTCTTCCTAACTCTCTAGACTCAGGGCTCTGTCCACTGACCCACCTAACTGCTTCCCCTCAACCAAACAACCAATTGGCAACTTGAATATAAAGTATTTTTTATGATAAATATACAAAGATAAAAATGAACTGGCCTTAGGCAATAGGGTTGTTTGCTTCATTTTCTATGGCAGTTAGGAGGTGGGATGGGTACAAGGACACCAAAACCAATCTTTAATTCAAGTAGAGAAAGTCTCAGTAGCCTAGGTAGAACCAGAGAATTTCAGAAAAGTCAATATGTGTATTCTATCTCCTTGCTTTCTACCTTGAAATAAGTGGCCCTTTTGCTCTAGTTTCCACATGCCAAGACTATATCTATCCCCAGTGCCTGTTGTGCTGACATTTCCCACAGAAAACCTCACTTTTGTTTGCTGCCATCACCTTGGATGCCCTTCTCCCATTCCTACCTCCATCTTTCTTCCCTGAGCACAATTATCCACAATTTTGTGTCTATGCTTTCTGCCCATGGCATCATGGGAAAACAGACCCTTCTCTTCTCCATTCAATGCTTGCATTCTAGGCTCAGTGCATTATAGGACAATGAATTCTTTTCTCTCTGTACCATGCCTCAGGCCAATGGCATTCTGGGAAGGTGATTCATTTTCTGTTTTTCTTCTCTAGTGTGCCCGTCTGCTATACTGTTTCTCCATCACAGCATACTGGATAACCTACCAGCAAGGCAGTGGCCCTGGAGTTTTCTCCTCATCATGAGTTGTTAGACTTGCAAACTCTTTGGGGGGCCAAGCAATCTGATACTTGCCTCCTTCCCCATTAAAAGCATCCGTTATCCCATCCTCCATCTCAATAGATGGGTAACCTTGCCTGCTAGACTTTCTTCAGTGGTTTGAAGGTCAGGAAAATCATATCTCTAATGGGACTCCTGCTCCTCTGTTGAAAGCGCCACATATTCTTTGCATTTTTATTGATTTTGGCTCCGTTGTTTATTGTCTGGAATTTTAGTGAAATGCCTTAATATATATTCTAGTCTTAGTATTGCCGATGCTGAAGAAAGATCTGGTAATTTTGAGGAAATGTTTGCATTATCTCTTGTGTTCTAGAGAGACCGAATATAAAGAAACATATTCCGGAACTCAGTTTGCGATATTGGTGCTGGGAATTGGGGAGTGCTGCTGAAAGGGGCTCTTTCATATTCATTTCTGAGATTTAATTTTATTAGCAGATGCAAATGATCTGTTAAGCAAATGTAAAACAAAAGGACAAGCATATGATCTCTGTGTCAATATCAGGATGGCCTGGCCTGAAAGCCCATACAAATAACTCTTTAAAAAAAAAAAGCCAATATCGAATGCGTTATTTTTTTTGAGAATTGACAAAACCCAATCACACAAAGAGATGCCCCCACCAGGCTCCCGTAAACCCACCACCTTCGAACTTAGACATTTTTGTGACAGTCATGGAGTTTCTTGAGGGGCCAAGTCACTGTTTAAGGACTAATGTGTTTGGAGAGGGGAAAAAAATGCTCTGTTATTAGGCAGAATCCCTTTTATATACAGGGAATTGGATCAATTTGACCCTGATTGTCTCTCTTCACTTTATTGTCCCACTACTTCAAACACTGGGCCCTGGGCATTATCTTAAGGAAGAGGCTGATTGAACTGTAGGTCTGACACTTGTCAGCTGTGGATAATACTGGTTTCAGTCAGTCATGCTCACACATAAATGAGGCATGACAGAGATAGACTGTTGAATAGAAAAAGCAGTTTTACTGTGGGTAACCTTTCTTGAATAAATGCAACAAATAATAAAGTCTGAAAAGAGGAACATGGTCCTTAGGAAAACACTGTGAAGTGCGAAGTCGAATGATAGATTATCTCCTTGCTGATCAGAAATTGCCCATTTTTCAGTGCACATTATGGAGAAAGAAAAGTAGAAGCGCTATAATTATCATAAAAATTACGCTGGCTCAGTCTATACAAGCCACTGTATGCCACCAGATAACAAAACCCGGTGTTTGGCTTGCCATATTAGGAGGCAGCATTATTTATATGCCAAATGGGACTCTCATTCTGTCCCTTAGAAAATGGTGGCACTCATCTTCTTGAAAAAGAACAGAAAAGAACGTGAAATTCGGTCTTTATTCCTTTAAAAAATGTTTTCTTTTCAAGAACTCCCATTAGAAATTGTGGAAACCCTACATTTCAATCAAGGGAGTCAAAAGAATGATTTGAATTTACAGGCCTGTAATTGGAACAAATTGGAAACAAAAGAATAGCTCATTCTAGCCACGTGATGTGCCCATAGCCCCGTTATGTACTGTGTGTTAGGGGGAAAAAATGATGTTTCTTTAAAGCAAGCTAACTCCACCACAGTCTCAGAGCAATTTGCATAAATGTCTTACCATGATTTTTTTATTTATGGGCCCTAAGTTTCTAATTAAATACTAATTAATACTATCACCAGAATTGTCTCCCATCCCCAGCTCTTCATAGCTTTGTCACTTTGATTAATGCATAGTCATTTATTAACTTATTTAACAAGCCGAGGTGCCTCGTGACAAACCAGATTAAATTATCCTCATAACAGTCTCATTACTGTAAAAAAAAAAGGGGGGGGAGAGTTTTAAACTTAATAAAAATTATTCTCAATAATGTTAAAGCTTTTTCACTGCAACCTTAAAAGATAGAAATAGGTTCCCTGTTTGATTTATAATATATGGAGTTGTATAAAGCATCCATTAATAAAATTTATAAGTTCATTTAAGCTTACGCATTACAGTAGTTCTGTAGCCTTGGGTGCTTATTATTTAACTTTTGCTGTAGTTATGAAGATAATTAATGTTCTGACCAGACAGGGACTAAAATACCCACTAGAATGAGATAATTAGAGACATAAATAATGTTTAGATTCTTGTGGGCTGCTTTTAAAATTAATTGTTTTGTTTTCCATTCTCAATTTGATAAAGAAGAAAATACACATTTAGCAAAGGGCCGGGTTCCCTTTTCAGGGAGGGAGCCCATGAAAAGCTGTCCGGGTGGCCCGGAGAGACAAAGGTGCTGTGACCTCTTTTCGGAGGGGCAGGGCCCTCAGGCCTTGGGAAAGAGGCCCAGAGAGTAAGGGTTTGAGACAAAGCCCCCCAGGCCTTTTCAGGAAGGGGGAAGCTGGGCCACCCTGGTTGCTCCCCCAGTGCCCTCTGCTTCTGGAGGCCAGGTGCTCTTTCAGGGTCATCTCTCTCCTTGGGGAGGGATTTGGGGAGAGCTGGAGGGCCATGAGTGAGAAAGGAGAAACTTAGGGTAGTCTCATCATTAAGTGGAGGTGAAGAGATAGCATCTGAGTCAAACCCGAGGAGGAGCAGGAGAGCCCCCGAGGAAGCGGAATGTGCCGATGGCACACAACCTTTCATGCTGACGGTGCAGAACGGAGGGTCCCTGCTGTTCCTGGAAATATGGATAAATGCGTTTCCTCAAAAGGCCTACCTGCACTTGTTTATGAAAATGAATGTTCTGCATGTTCCTCAGCAGGCAGTCTCCCCTTCTCTTTGTCCCGTCTCTGGCGGGGTCCACTTGCATCCTAGAACCCCCAAAGGGCTGACGGCAGGGGCATTTTGGAAGCAGGGCAGTATCCACTAAAGCTCCCTCCGCTTCTCCTTTTTGCTTTCTCTGTGGAGCAATGGTTATACTTGTGATTGCTCAGGGCTTCCTTCCTTAACAGTTTAAATTCGTAAAAATGATTTAGATTCAGTTTATATATTTTTTTCTTGGTGTTGTTTGCTACTCGTCTTTCTTTTGCTCTTTTTCTTTATTGCTCTTTTTTTGTTGTCGATTTCTCCTGTGTGTGTGTGTGTGTGTGTGTGTGTGTGTGTGTGTGTGTGTGTGTATCAGGAGAGAAACGATGAGAGCTTCTGCTTATATAGCTTTTTAAGGTCTCTTCCGTGTTTTCCTCAGGATGGCTTACGAGGTAGATAGTTCAAATAGGCATCACCCGCTTTTATTTTTTTAAATAAGTAAACTGAGGCTCTGAGAGATTAAATCACACACAGCCAGTATCAGAGCTGAGATTCCTCTGCCTGCTAATCCAGCGCTCATTCTATTATAGCCTGTCCGATGTCCAATAACAATAAGACCCCTGTTCTCCTCTGAAAATGAATAGTATACTTGTTAAAGCGGTGGAAGGAGCACGGTGACTGGCGCAATGACAGATCTGGGATAAATGGTGGTTATTTAGGTAGAGGTTGCAATGCATAATTGTCCCCACCGGTGGCTTGGGATGCCGGGTTCCTGGAATACTTCAGCGCTTCCAAAATTCCTTAATGTATGGGCGGGGAGGGGAAAGATACTCCCTCTATCCAGACACTCATGTCCCAGCTTCTCTAAGCCTCCAGAGACAGCGCTGTGAGTTGCTGTAGCCAAACAATTATCACTTGGCAGCCAGACTTTTGGAGATAGTCCTACTGGTCCTTAGACATCAGGCACACTGAAAGCCTGTCTAGCCAGGCCTTATCCTTTAAAATTGCAATTCGGTTTAACCCCAGTCCCTTCAATTAAGGGCCTCTGGGACACAAGGAAATGAAGAGGCAGTGGGGGTGCCTCCGCTTCAGGGAGGAAGATCTGTGTTCAAGTTCCCACTGAAAAGTACGGGCTGTGAAACCCTGGTCAAGGCATCCAATCTCTCAGGGTATTAGACAACTCTTTATGACTTTTAAATTGGTGATCCTCTTCGCTGGAGGAGTAAAAGATTACCAGCAATTCCCTATGTCCATGAGATTAGTGGTTTGGAGGGGGATTCAAGTAACAGGACAAAAACAAACCAGAGAATCCAGGGGGGTTGCCTTGACATCACCATAGGACTTTAATGGCAGCTCTTGTCACTCTTCCTATTAATTATTTGTTCCACTGAGGCAGGGCCTGCAGGCTGCTGTTTGCTTTTGTTTCCCTTGAGGAGATGAGGCTGATTAATGTCTACTGTCCTGAAATCAGACTCATCTCCTTCTCCCCTTTCCCTCTACACACACACACACACACACACACACACTCTGCTTAGATAGCAGATCTGGCTAAGGGGCTGGTGGACTTGGGGGAAAGCTGATGCTAATTAGATTGCATTTGTGATCTGAAAGCCTGTGGCCATCAATGGTTTGTGGGAACAGGGAAGTTTATCCATGCAGGACTCTATTTCCTGGCCTCCATAGCAACCCTCTGAGGTCAGTCAGTCTGATTATTCCCATTTACAAGGTGTGAAAATAGAATTTAATTAAATTGCCTGAGGCAGAAATTGCCTAATCAGAGCTGGAGTCAGGAGAAGAATGCTGAGTTCCCAAATCCCCAGTCTATTGTTTAACTGTGCAAATGGGTAAATTGAGGCTTAGGATAGTTAAAGAAGAATTTGAAAGTCACACACCACTGGAATTGTGATTTCCTCATCCATAGGTATTCTCTCCATAGATCTACCCTGGCCATTTGGACTGTGAAATGAAAATAGCATCTCATTCCCTGGATACTTACTTGGAGTGGGCACAACCTCCCCACCCCCAGCCCAACTGTGTGACTGATGGTTTTCCAACAGCATGGTGGGATAGGAGGAGCACTGGCCTGTGGGGGAGGAGAACTGAATTCTAATGGTGCATTTATTGATGAAATCTAAGGTCCCTTCTGGATCTATATCTATGAAATTAGGAAATCTGGGGAAAGTACTGTCGAATCATGAGGCCAAGTGATTTGCTCCCCTGAGCAAAATGTGCAAAGGCGAACTTGAACCCTCGACTTCCTGGTTTTCAGAGCAGTTTTCTTAAAACTGTACTACATCACCATCACTTCTCTGGAGTTAAAGAGCCTAGGGTTGAATCCCTGCCACTTACTACCTGTGTGAGCTGGGGCAAGTCACTTAACCTCTCTTAGATTCAATTTCCTCATTTGTAAAATGAACAGATAAATAACTTTTAAGGTCCATTTCTGCTCTAGATCTATGAAATGATGAAGCCAGAGAAATGCCTCAAAGGCATAATAAGTAGAGCTAGAACAGGCAGATAATCATGTGATTTTTCTTCAATAATCCCAGTGTCTATTATCTGATAGTTACCATGTTGGCAGTCTCTAAAGAAGTCACTGAAGGGCAGCTGGGTAGCACATAGGACTTGGGTTCAAATTTTGCCTCAGATACTTCCTAACTGTGGGACTCTGAGCAACTCACTTAATTCCAATGGCCTAGCTCTTACCCTTCAGTCTTAGAACTGTTACTAAGACAGAAAGTGAGGGTTAAAAAAATACTGATGAGCCATTTCAGTGATGAGCAAGGTAAGTCATCTTAGAAGCAGATAGTCAGTTGGATGAGTGGGGTGGGGTGGGGTGGGGTGTGGGTGTTGGAGTGGGAAATTTGGAGTGAGAAATGATGGAATGAAGGTGATGATGCCAGCACTAGAGGCTGCTCAGAGAATTGTGTCAGAAGCCTTGTTCTGGATATTCACAGTGATGAGGAAACTGAGAAATCCTCAGAGTAGGAGGTAAAGAAAAGGCAACTCAAATAAAATGAATTTTAAATTGGGAGCCATGTGCCCTGTTCAACCTAAGTGGTTCTGAAGCAGCAAAAGCCCTTTCTCTAGAAAAAGACCAATTTTGTGGGTAGAATTTAACGGAATTATTTCCAGGCTAGACCAAGGTATTTTTTCTGCAAAGTGTAACATGGAAAATGGCAGGGTGGAAAATGGCAGGGCAGAATTCCTGCAAGATATGGGGTCAAGCCTCACCCAGAATTCCAGGGGATCCCCCCCTGGAGAACTCTGGGTGAGGCTTGACCCTGTATCTTGCAGGAATTCCGCCCTGCCATTTTCCATGTTACAAAAGAACCGGGAAATATTGTCACTTCTCCCTCCCTTGATGGATAAGATGCAAATTGATGGAGAAACACCCAAGAGGGTGCATGCTTTTTGTTAATATGGAAGACTTCTTTGACACTAGCACACAGGACATTTCTCTACATATACACACACATCTATATATTTATATAAATGACTGTGTATATGTGTATGCACACATACACATGCACACACAGAGGAACGCTGATAAATGCATTAAATGCATAAAATATTTATTGATTCTGGGACAGCATGAAACATGACAAGAAATGAAAACTATCTGTATAATGCAACCACATATGAAAATTGAAGCAGTATTTTTTCCCCTAAGTCAAAAACATAATGCCAGGGATGATTCTGTCTTTGAAGAACCAAAGTATGGGACTGTTCCGACAATCGAAAGGTTAGAGTTTTGCAAAATAGCTCATTACTTAGTTTGTTTTCAAATGGGGCTTGGAGAAGACAGCCATCGTCCCCAGCCAGGGTCTCTTTAGCATGCTCCAATTTAATGTCACCCGCTAGGTAAGATTTAACAAGATGTGTCCATCGGACTGCATAAAGCCAGCTGACAAGAGCCCTGTGTGTCAGGGAGCAGATCAAAAGTGGATTTGGTTGTTGTTGCACACTGTGTACTTTTTAAGAAATAAATTAATTATTTAAGTCAATTTAGTCCTAGTGAAAAGGTGCTGAATTGACAGCTCTGGAGACCAACTCCTGTCCACAACTCTGATGCATCATGGGTAGGAACATGCAAACTTCCCACCTGGTCTCACTAATGAGACTCATGCAGTCACTCAGGCTAGGCTGAGGAGGAAATGCAGCCTGCCCAGCCACCCATGAAGGATGTAAGCCAAGCCACCCAGGATATACCAGTGGCGATGGTGGGTGAGAACTGGACTGGCCTTTCATCGTTTCTTATTTCTTAACTTAAGAAATGGATGATGTCTGGTTTTTTGCCTGGCACGACTAGAGCACAACCAATAAATCAGATGTGGTTAATTTAGAATCAGTCTTTCAGCTCCCCAGTTTCCATGTTAAAAACACATCCACACACTCAACTGAGCTTCAGTTATTTTTGGCTGGATGGTGAGTGAGGTGGTGAGATGCTCTTTGGCTTAGTCTGCCTTTGAGCAATGAGAGCTCCAGCTGTGATGCATTTGAGTAAGGGAAGGGATGATTCCATTTAACTTCTGGAAAGGAAGTCCTGGGGGCAGAGATTTGGCCCTGAGCTGTGAGTTGCGGTATTTACTCCCCTTGTACAGAGCATGAGGTGAGGCAAAATTAGCCCCATTTCCAGCTTAGAAAACTGAGTGGGACAACACAGAACAAACCTGTGTCAGGGTCTCTGAAGAAATCAATCTTGTTGAGGGAGGCAAGTTCCCAAACCCTTGAGATCTTGCTTCTTTTGGATGACACCAACGAAAGGGTCCTATATAGCCATGAGACAGTAACGACTAGATGGACTCAGATGATCAGAAAGAGGCAAGTTTACTACTGTAAATTTGCCAGGAAAATAGCAGATATTTATGTTTTCCTCATGGAAGTGGGAGCTGAGAGTGATGGTGGGCTGCAAAGGTGGGAATCTTATTTTTTTTTAAGGTGAACTAAACTGAAGATGTGAAAACACCAATTGATCCAGAAGTATATATTATAATGCAATGCAGGAAAATCTAAAACATTTTAACCCGTACTATATTGTTTGTAAAATAGGAAGTGGTTCAGAAGTACCTTAATACAGTAAATTAGGTGTTGCTCTTTTTTAAGATCTAGAGAAGATCTCAACTTATTTGTGGGACAGTGGGGAAAGTGCTGGATTTGGATTCAGAGAACATGAAATCCTAGCTTTGCCAATGGAGACGGCCAAAGTTGACTTAGACCTTTGGAAGATGCTGGCTACACAGCCTACTGAAATGAGTCCCTCCCAACCACATATTAGTAAGCCGGAAATAGTTACAGTGTCTAAGCATTTTCTATAATTTCTTTCAGCAAGGAAGGATGTAAGCGTTTATTAAATGCTTAGAATGTTACAAGTGCCTTACTATGCATTTCACAAATATGACTTCATTCTGTCCTCACAACTAATTTAGGAGTTAGGAGCTAGTATTACCCCATTTTACAGTTGAGGTAACTGAGGCAGGCAAGGCAAGTGAGTTCCCTAGAGTCACACAGCCATTAAGTGTCCAAGATGGGATTTGAACTCCGGGCTTCTTGACTTCAAATCTATTGCTTTGTATACTATGGCATCACCTAGCAGTCCAAATTCCTTTCCATCAGTTTCTTTACATGTGGGGTGGGGTTGCTTTGTGTGCTCTGGACCCGGATTTAGATAGATTGGAGAGAGGAGAAAGGCCATTGCAGTAGAACAATGAGAGATCAAACTTGCCCAAGATCACCAAGATGGTGGCTGTGGGAGATGAGAGAAAGGATTGGGTGTGAGATATATGGAGGGGGAAACCACAAGATTTAAATATATCTTCTAATTTCCTCATCACAACACCTGGTGAGGCAGGTACTTCAGACACTAGAAGAGACCCTAAGGGCTAGTGTTGTGGTTCAGCGCTGTCAGACTCTTTGTGACTTCGTGGACATAGCACTCCATGGAGTTTTCGTGGCAAGGATATTGGAGTGGTTTGTCATTTTCTTCTCCACTGGATTGTTTTGTTGGACAATTAGAGGTTAAGTGACTTTTGTCCAGGATCACATAGCTAGGAAGAGTCTGACACCAGATATGAACTCAGGTCTTCCTGACTCCAGATCCAGAGCTCCATCCACTGAGCCATCTGACTTCCTCCTCTAAGAACTAACAAGGGATAACAAAAAGTTGCTTCTCTGTTTTTCTTGCTGCCTGACTGGGGCTAGGTTTGAAGCTCTGGAGCAGCAAGGGAGGAAAGGAGGTTAAGTATAATTAGAGAGATAGAGCATTGGGTCTAGACTGGAAGATATGAGTTCAAATCCTAGCTCAGACATTAGCTCTGTGACCCTAGACATATCATTTAACTTCTATCTGCCTCAGTTCCCTCATCTATCAAGGGGGATAACAGCACTTCCCCTCAGGGTTGTTGTAAGAATCAAACAAGATTATATTTGTAAAATGCTTAGCACAATACCTGATACAAAGTAAGTACTACATAAATGCTAGTTATTATATCTTTTAAGTGTTATTTTATTTATTATTTTAAGTTATTATTATATCTTTTAACTAATTGGACTAGTTAACTAGTGAGTCTAAAAGGTATATTTTTCTACAAAAATTCATTTGTTCAGATTTGATATTTAAATTAATCAATAAATTCATATACTTATTCAACAAGCACTCATTGAGCACCTTCTTTGTCAAATGAAATAGTGCCTGACATACAGTACGTGATTAATAAATGCTTATTTCTTTCCAACCTTTCAACATTGGGTCAGTGTCAGAGTATCAGAGTTGGAAGGAGTGTTAAAAATCACCTCGATCTACGCTCTCATTTGACTGGTGAGGAACATGAGCCCCAGAAAGATAAGACCGCTTGCCTGAACTCACACAAGTAGCTGCTGGCAGACCTAGGACCCTTTCATAGTCCAGTAGTGAGGAAAAATGAGGATAAAAGCTAGAACTTCACATGGTTTGAAGGATTTAGTGAAAGCTTTTTCCTCCTCTTTTCTTTAATAATTCGAGAAATAATAATTTATTTAATAAAGATAATATTCAATCAACAATTTAATAATTGGGCATATAGGTAGAGGATCTGCAAGAAACTTGTGGAGTTGGAAATATTTATAGATGTGATAAATATTGGAGGGAATTAGAAAAATGGGAACACTAATACACTGTTGGAACTGTGAACCGATCCAGCCATTTTGGAGAATAATCTGAAATTATGCCCAAAGAATTATAAAACTGTGTATGCCTTTTGACCCAACAAACGCACTATTAGTTTTATTTCCCAAGATGATCAGGGAAAAAGGAAAAGAACCTATATGTTCTAAAATATCTACAGCAGTTCTCTTTGTGGTGGCAAAGAACTGCAAATGGAGGGAATGGCCATCAGCTGGGGAATGGCTAAACAGTTTGTGATAAATGCTTGTGATAGAATAGATTAATTTTTAAAAATCAAGACCTATATGAAATTATGAAGAATAGTAAACAAGCACAAGCAAGAGATTACATATAGCAACAAGAATATTATTTAAAGAATGACCCATATATGTCCATCTCCAGAGAAAGAAATGATCAATAGAAACAAGCAAGATATAGTTTTAAATATACATATATCTTTTTGTTAAATGATGCCTTCTCTAGTGTGGGGAGGGGATGGAGAGAGGGAGATACTGGAGAATCTTAATGTAACAAATAAAATTTTTTTTAAGAAAAGAAAGATTAAGCATGCCATAAAGAGAGGGATTGAACAAGTTCCTGGAGAAAGGAAGAGGAGATGGAATCAATGGTAGAGATTAGCTTTGGGAAGAGAATCTTCCCTTTCTAAGATAAGTGGAAGTAGGAGATGCTAGATAAGGAAAAGATATTTTGAGATGCAAAGGTATGGTAGCTTCACTTTGCAAAGTACTTTCCTCAAGCTAACTCTGTGGGGAAGATAGCACAAACATCATTACCTCCACTTTACAGATAAGGAAACTGAAGCCTAGGGAGATAAGTGCCTTGCCTGAGGCCATGCAGCTAGTAAGTGTCAGAGGCAAAACTCTAACTCAGGTCTTCTGTCACCAAATTCTGCTCTCTTTCTAATATCTCTGGTTGTTTGCTGAGAATGAGATTGGATAGAGATAGAGGCCAAGGCTATTGGGAAAGGAAGGGGATAGAGCAAGTGTTTTTTAAAACCTATTTGATTCATGGACCACCTTGCAAAGTCTGGTGAAGCCCACAAACTCCTTCTTAGAATAATGCTTTTTAGGGCACAAAATAAAACTCCTAGGATCAACTCAATTTCTACCTAAGGAAACTGGGTGGAACAACGCAGAACAAACCTACATCAGGGTCTCTCATAGGTCTGAGAACTTGCCTCCCTCAACAAGATTGTTTGTTTTCCTGAGACATCCTTGGAGATGCTGACACAGGTTTGTTCTGTATTGTCTCACTCTGTTTCCTAAGCTGGAAATGGGGTTAATACTATATGTTTTATTTTGTGCCCTTAAAAGCATTATTCTAATATGTTTAGGCCAGCAAGTGGCACAGTGCATTAGAGTGCTTGAGTCCAAATCTGATCTTAGACATTCACTATCTGTGTGACCCTGGGAAAGTCACTTAACCTCTTTGTCTCACTTTCCTCTTCTGTCAAATGAGCTGGAGAAAGATATGGTAAACTACTCCAGTATCTTTGCCAAGAAAACCCCATACAGGATCACCAGAACTTGGACACAACTGAAAAAAACTGAACGACAGCAGTAATATTTAAATACCATTATAAAAATAGACATGTAAAAAAACAAACAAAACAAACCAAGTCCACAAACTTCAGGTTAAGACCTCCTATGATAGAGAGTCAATAAAAAAAAATGAATTAAAGTATTGCTGTAGAGTGTGGCCATAGTTAAGATTAAACAGCATGAATGTGAAGTGGACATCCTTCACATAGTTCTGTGACTGTCTCTAGAAATACCAACCAGGCTGGGATTAAGAGCAGAGAAAACAGACAGCTGGAGTTTCCCAGGGCTAGGGATTACAGGGAAGGTAAAGCAGAAGGTTGAGGGGTCAAGGGCTTCTAGTGGTAGAGCATTGTTTAAAGGATTGAACTTGGGCTTTCAGTTAAGCAGGGCAGCTAATAAAGTTAGAAGAGGACCAAGGAACTGGCAGAATTGGAGAAGTCAAAGGTCACATTGAAAGCAAAGAGCAGATTCAATAGGTTGGGGGAGAGAGAAAAAGATGGGAGGTGGTGGTCAGGTAGGAGGATTCTATAATTTGGCATCTCAGTGCTGGAATAATCCTAAGTGATTAGGAGATCCAAGATATAGCCATTCAAGTATAATGCTGAAGGGGACTAAGGATTTAAAACTAAAGAAACCAAGTAATGATGAGTAATGATGAGGAAGGGAGCTATCAGCAAGGATACTGGAGTCATCAATGAATGAGAGAGAATATAGTACATTGGAAAAAATGCTTGAGTTAGAACGAAATAGATTCAGATCCTATTTCTCCTTATATAACCTCAGACAAGTCATTAATTTCTCTGGACTTCAATTTTCTCTTTTATAAAATGAGAGAGTTGGATTAGATGATCTCTAAGGTCCTTTCCAGGAGAAGGAAAGTGGCGAAGGAGATAGAGCATTGGCCTTGGATTCAGGAGGACCTGAGTTCAAATTCAGCCTCAAACTCTTATGAGCTGGATGACCCTAGGCAAGTCACTTAATTCTGCCTCAGTTTCCTCATCTGTAAAATGAGCTAGAGAAGGAAATGGCAAATCACTCCAGTATCTTTGCCAAGAAAGTCCCAAATGGGGTCATCAAGACTTGAGCATGACTGAAATGATTAAACAACAATAACAAAGCTCTTCCCAGCTAGAAATCTTAGGATACTACTGGAGAGGTGAGTGCTTATTGTGGGTGGGATCTTATGCTACCTATGAGAGATACAAAAATATGGAATATTTGGACTCTGAGACATATACATGTAAATATACCTAATAATGTATGTGTAAAATACCAAAAGCAAGTGATATAGAAAGTTAGTGCTTTTGGTCTTCAGAGGAAGGTGCCAGAATTTTAGGTCAGAGTGCTCAAAACAGGCTTCGAGGTCAGACTCATTCTGGTTGAGAATAAAAAACCCAACCCAGCTGAATTCTGTGGTCATAGTCATGGTTTCTTATGATGATCTTCACACAGAAAAATCAGATATCACAGACTTAGCAGCACTAACTTAAAATTTTCTAGAGAGCTAGCAGTTTGAGGACTCAGATCTTCCCACCTACAGATGAAAAACTAAAGTGTCATAAACTTTTAGAAGAAAGTATCTGTTGGTATTATGTGAAGGTGAAATGAATTCACTTCTTTTTTATTCTGTTCAACAAATATTCATTTAAGTACCTACTATGTGCCAGGCTCTGGGAATACAAAAACAAACATGAGTATGTCCCTCTTCTCAAGGAAATTCTACTATGGGGTTAGGGGAGTATGGGGCAAGTGGAAACAAGTCCTCCACAGATAAATAAATAAAATATACTCAAAATTAATTTTAATTTTAATTAATTTTATTTTATAAATAATTTTGGTATGATGGAGACCCTAACTAGGGGATTGGTGAAGTAGCATGAGTTGGTCCTTAAAGGAAGCTGGGAATTCCAAGAGTCAGAGGTGAGAGCATTCTAGGTATGAGGAGTAGTCTGGGCAAAGGCATGCAGGTGGAGATGGGATGCCATGGCTAAAGAAGTTCAATCCTGGAACATAGCCTGTAACTGGATTGTAAGAAACTTTCAATGCCCAACACAGAAATTTGTATTTTATCTTACAGGGAAGAGGGGGAATTTGAAGCTTCTTGAGCAAGGAAATGATACAGTCTTGGTCACATTAGAAGACATATACTTCAAGAATATCAATTAGGCAGCTGTATGGAGGCTGAATTGGAGAGGGAAAAGGCTGGATGCAGGAAGACCAGTTAGGAGATTATAACCACATTCCATTTTTCTCTATTTATACAGGACTACCCTACTTTAAATTCTCATGACCTCTTGACTATATTATTACAGTACTCTCTTAACTGGTCTCCCCATCTTAAGTCTTTGCTCTCTATGATCCATACCTCACATTGGGGAAGAAAGGGAAGGGAATAATGTGCCTACTATGTGCCAAGTACTAGGCTAAGAGCTTTTATAAATATTATCTCATCTGCTTCTCATAATTATCCCTTGAGGTAGGTGCAATTATTATTCCCATGTTACAGTTGAGGAAGCCAGCGAAGGTGGAGGTGAGGAGGGAGAGCATTCTAGGCATGGAGGACAGCCAGAAAAAATAGCCAAAGCTCAGTTGGAGTGTTTTATTAATGGAACAGTCAAAATCCAGGCATTGCTGGATTGAAGAAGATTTGTTGGGATGTAAGGTTTAAGTAAGAGGGGACAAGGGTATGAAGGGTGTTGAATACCAAACAGAAGATGTTGTACTTGATCCTGGAGATGATAGGAAGCTATCTGGAATTTATTGACTATGGGAGTGACAGGATTGGATTTGTGCTTTAGGAAAATCACTTTAGTTGCTGAATAGGGGATGGACTGGAGCGGGGAGATAGAGTCAGGCAGCCCTACTAGGAATGTATTGCAATAATCCAAGTGCATCTTGATGAGGGCCTATAGTAGAGTAGTGGCAGTGTCAGAGGAGAAAAGGGGGCATTTTGTTGCAAAGGTAAAACTGGCAGCCCTTGGCAACAGATTAGTTATGGAGTGAGGGTATGTGTGAGATAATAATAGCACCTACCTCCTAGGGTTGCTGTGAAGAACAAATGAGATGATAATTGTGAAATGCTTAGTACAGCGCTTGGCACATAGTAAGCACTATATAAATATTGGCTATTATTATTATTATTATTACAATGCCTGGAACATAGCAAATGTTATATAAAAGTTATAATTATTAATACATGTTGAAGAGGATGTGGCAAAATTAGGGCACTAATGCATTGCTGGTGGAGAGGTAAATTGATCCTACCATTCTGGAAAGCAATTTGGAATTATGCCCAAAGGGCTCTAAAAGAATGTATGCCCTTTGATATTGGAATACCACTAATGAATTTGTACCCCAAAGAGATAAAAAATGGGGATGGACCTATTTGTACAAAAGTATTTATGACTGTGCTTTTTATGGTGGCAAAAAATTGGAAAATAAGGGGATGTCTCTTGATTGGGGAATGGCAGAACAAATTGTGGTATATGATGGTGATGGCATACTATTGTGCTATAAGGAATGATGAATTCCTTGATTTCTATAAGAACTGGAAAGACTTCCATGAACTGATGCGGAGTGAAACAAGTGGAACCTGGAAAACATTGTACAAAATAACTGAAACATTGTGGTACAAACAAATGTAACCGACTTTGCTACTAATAGCAATGCAGTGATCTAGGACAACTCTGAGGGATTTATGAGAAAGAATGCTATCCACATCTGGAGAAAGAACTATGGGAGTAGACATCCAGAAGAAAACATGATTTATCATGTGTTTATATGGGTATATGATTTGGGATTTTGGTTTTAAAATACCAAAAGCAAGTGATATAGAAAGTTAGTGCTGTTAGTCTTCAGAGGAAGGAGACAGAACTTTAGGTCAGAGTGCTCAAAACAGGCTTCGAGGTTAGACTCTCTTACAAAAATGAATAATATGGAAATAGGATTTGAGTGATAATATATGTATAACGCAGTGAAATTGCTTACAGGCCCAGGAAGGAGGAGGGAAAAAGAGAGGGAGACAACAAGAATCATGTAACCATGGAAAAAAATTTTAAGTTATTATTTTTATAAAACTCTTAGCACAGTACCTGACACTTAGTAAGCACTATATAAATATTAATTTATATTATTATTATTGTAAAGCACTTAGCAAAGTGCCTGGTACATAGTAAGCACGGTGTAAATGTTAATTATTATTGTTATTGTTGTTATAATACTCTTTGCTTGGGATGTTGTGTTATGATTATTATTATCATTATCAGGTGCTTAGCACCATGCTTGGCACTTAGTAAGCACTATATAAATGTTAATTTATATTATTATTATTGTAAAGCACTTAGCAAAGTGCCTAGTACATAGTAAGAACTCTATCAATGTTAATTATTATTATTGTTATTGTTGTGGCAGAGCTCTTAGTTCAGTGCTTGGGACATTGGACGTGCTATATAAATGTTGGTTGTTTCTCATCATCATCAGTCATCATCCTTATATTATGAAATGCTTAGCACAGTGCCTGGCACATAGAAAATGCCATATGAATGTTAATTTATATTCGTATTATTACTAAGAAATAATACATATATATACATATATATAAATATAAATATATATATGGGTCCCAGTACTTCCAATCTGTCTTATTGGAAGCCTCTTCTTTTTTAGCTTACAATTATATATATATATGATTATTCCTTAGGGAGGAACAGCAGTTGTGGTTTAGTGGAAAGAGTGTAGATCTTGGCCCTGCCTATGGGACTTAGGGAAGTTGCTCAACCTCTCTGATACTAGATGACCTCTCAGGTTCTTTCTAAATCTAAATATCTGAGCTTATTTAAATAGTTCCTGCCCTGTTTTTTTTCTCTTTAGAGCAAAGCATTAGAAAGTTCTCAAGTTGAGAAGCTCATTCAATGGTTGAAGCATCTAAGCAGCATGGGCTGCCTGTACAGTAAGCATCAGTTCTGAAGTCAGAAGAATCCGTGCTTGCAACATGGCTCCAGTATTCACCATGTGGGTGACCCTGTGTAAGATAGAGCAGACTGGTCAGGTCATCTTGATCTATGGTTTTAGGTGAGGCATTTAAAAAGTTGTCAAATCTGCATCAGCATCAGACAAGCTGTACTATGAAATGGAGAGATGTGGGAGTTCTTTAGATGACTTACTGTTTTGCTTGGCCATCCCCTTCAAATCTTGAAACAATTCTCTTAGAGTTGTTATTTGAATAATTGCATCTGAACTCAGAACCCTAGAACCAGTCAGAGGAATCTTTTGTCAACCTTTGGCCCCAGGCTAAAGATATCTAACTCCTTTGGTTCATGGGTTCTATACACCAGTTTGCCTGGACTCTTGATCCTCTGAGTTCACTGAGGACAGCAGAGGGTAGTTATAAGTGGGACAGGGGACCGAGAAGATAGGAGCCTAAGGAGTGTGTGAGTGTGTGTGTGTGTGTGTGTGTGTGTGTGTGTGTGTGTGTGATTTCTCTGGTCAAGGTCCTCCTGGCTTTCAGAAAGGGTCCATGGGCCCCAGTAGCACTTCCAATCTGTCTTGTTGGAAGCCTCTTCTTTTTTGGCTCACAATTAGTTGCAGGTGCAAAAACTGGGGCCACCAGAACTGTGCCTCCTCACATAGGCAATTAAATACTTGCACACTCAGAATTAGGTGCAAGTGGCTAATTGCACCCGGAAGTAGGTAATTGTAGGTGCAATTAGCTGCAAGTACAATTTAATTGCTCCCAAAGTCAGGAGACAGGGACTGAATTTTCAGTCCCTGAGTATGTGCAGTTTACTGAAACCACCTGTCTCAGTAATAACCCTCAGTTTAATAACCCTCCTTTCTGAGAGTGGGGCCTTCCCTTTGGTGAGCTTCACAGTTAGGGCCTGTGGAAGAAGAGTCTTGACAATCAATCCCTGTCACTGCCTCTTTTTTCTTCACACTACTCCATGGTTCTTTGCTCAATGAGTTCTGGGAAGTCTAGGGCAAGTCAAGAGGCATTCCCTTCCATTGTTCATTCAGAGCATCGTAGGTTTGAAGCTGGATAACACTTTTAGTAGTCATCTAGTTCAATCCTCTCATTTTACAATTGAGGAAAATTAGGCCCAGAGATGAAGCTTCTTACCTATTGTTATACATTTTAGCAAGTGGCTGAACCATCATTTGGACCCAGGAGTCTTCTGTTCCATTGCATTCAAAAATTTCCCAGGACAAGTACATGTTTTGAATGACCTGTCATTGGGATATGTTAGATTAGCTAGATAAATATTTGATATCATTTGGAGCACAATCCCATTTTGATATGAAGATTCAAAGGTTCTTTTCTCCACTAGAAGACAGTAACCAACTTCTCAAAACATAAAACTAAAGGTACCTCCTCAAATACCTTCAAAGTCCTGTCCTGGACTATACTGATCCCTGCTTATTCCATTACCTCTTCATGTTGAGGCATCTGAAATAATTTCGAAAGCATCTCAATATAGGAGCCTCTGTTTATAAAGGGCAGAGATTCACTCAGAAGGGTGACTCTAGACCTGATCAAACTAAGATTAAAGAACATCTGGATTTGGGGCAGTTAAGTGACTCAGTGGATTGAGAACCAGACCTAGAGGTCCTGGGTTCAAATTTGACCTCAGCCAGATTTCTTAGCTGTGTGACCCTGGGCAAGTCACTTAACTCTGATTCCCTAACCCTTATTGCTCTTCTGCCTTGGAACCAATACACAGTATTGATTCTAAGATAGAAGATAAGGGTTTAAAAAAAAAGATAATCTGGATTTGAGATGCTATAGAGTTCATGAAGGGTAGAGATTTGGGAAGAGAATCAGACAATGAAGGGGTGTGTGTGTGTGTATGTGTGTGTGTGTGTGTGTTGTGTATGTGTGTAGAGGGGGACAGAGAGACAGAAACAGAGACAGAGACAGAGAGACAGAGACAGCCCGACAGAGAAAGAGAGAGAAAAAGATAGAGGCAGAGAGAGAGAGATAGAGAGTCAGACATAAAGATGGAGAGAGAAAGAGAGACAGAGAAACAGAAAGAGAGAGAGAGGCAGTCAGAGACAGGCAGAGACAGAGAGACAAAGAGAAAGATAGACAAAGAAAGGGACAGAGAGAAAGAGACAGAGCTAGAGAGAGCTAGAACCAGAGAGACAAAGAGAAAGAGAAATAGACAAAGAAAGACACACACACACACACACACACATACACACACAGAGATGGGGAGAGAGAGACAGAAACAGAGAGGTGGAGAGAGACAAAGAGAGATGGAGACAGAGACAGAAACGCAGAAAGAGATATATAGAGAAAGAGACGGGGAAGCAATCAGAGACAGATGGAGAGAGATGGTGGCGAGACAGAGACAGAGACAGAGAGATGGAAAGAGGGATAGAAAGAGACACTGAGAGAAAGAAAGATAGAGATAGACAGACAGAGACAAAGAGACAGTGAGAGAATGATAGAGAGTGAGAGACAGAGAGACAGAGAGAGGAGATGGGGGAGAGACAAAGAGACAGAGAGACAGAGACAGAGAGAGAGGAGATGGGGAGAGAGAAAGAGAGACAGACAGACAGATAGACAGACAGAGAGATGGAGAGAGATTGGTGGACCTGGGGTATTAGCAGTCGCTTCTGCCCAGAACCTCTCTGCTGATCTGTGGCTGAATTTCTTTACACAACAGCCCATCTGCCTAGTTAAAAATGCTCTTTATCTTCCCTACTTCGAGGACCAAGCTTAGTTCCCAATAACCTCCTGACTTTCTAATCCTGCTGACTCTTCCCCAGGTCCTGCTTAGTCATTCTGAGGTGGGCCAGGATCCCACTTGTTAAGCTGGTGGCAGCCTCAGCTGAATGCCAATCTGAAGGGGAGTTTGACACTTTGAACTCCCTCTGGCTATTGAAGCTGTCATTGTCTAAACTCTGTTGTGTGTGGCTGACTGGCAAGGCAGAAGAGGAGGAGACAACAGGGGAGAGATTCTCCCCTCACAGAAGGCCCAGCTAGGGAAGCAGTGGCAGAGAGACCCTTTGCTGGGCCCCAGTGTTCTCTAGGATTCCATTATCCTCTGATGGGGCCTCCAGGTTTTTGCTGTCATGCAGGTACTGTGAAAGGAAATTCTCCTGCTAACTAGGAGCTCATTAAGTGCAGTAAGAAAGCAGAGTTTACCATGGGTAGTGATAGCATGAATATGTGTGTATATATAATAACTAGGTGTATGCATGTGTATATGGGAGTATAAAAATTCACTTATATATTGCTTTATAATCTCCTAGAGAAGAAACAGCAAAGCTTTCCCAGTATCTTTCCCAAGAAAACCCCACAGAAAGAGTTAGACACAATAGAATGACTGAATACCACCAACACTGCCTTAAGGTTTGCAAAGCACTTTATACACATATAGCTTTCATTTGATCCTATTTCAATGACCCCAGAAAGCAGGATTTTTTTTTATTATCTTCATTTTACAGCCGAAGTCGCTGAGACTGGGCACAATTTAGGAACTTGCTGAGGTTCATATGGCTAGTGAGTATTTGAGGTAAGATTTGAATTCAATCTTTTTGACTCTAATTCTAGGGCTCTACCTACTGCCTGCCTCTATTATATACACAAATACACTCATATACATATAATTGATTGCTTTAGTGAATCATTTTCATGCTCTAATAGTCTTATTATTCTGGAAAATCCTTACAATCCCTTCCCTCCTTTTTATGTTGGAAGATCCTTCTTTCCCTGTGGCCTCTTCCTCTGATTGGACAGTTGATGCTGAAATTTCCATTTTAAGGAAGTGCCCAGGCCGGACATATTGACCACTTCATTGCTTTTTGGGCTACCCTTCTCACCCTTGGGATTTCTTTCTCAGGACTCCCTCTCGCTAGCAGCTTTCTCATTCTGGAAGGTGCCTCTACCCTCACAGCCTTTTCACACTCTAAGATCTATCATCCTTTGAAGTGTCATCTAATTGGCCATTTCATCCTAAAACTTCCATTTTAAGGAAGGACCCAGGCTAGTGTGTTTTTACTCTTTTATTCCTCTGGGCTTCTTGTGTCTGACCCTCTAGATTTCTTTCTCCATCATGGTCCCAGAGGCAGGCACTTCTCCCTTTTCAGCTTTCTTTTATGTGTCTCCCCCTTCTCCACCCCACCCCATAGAATATGGGGGTGTCATTATTAGACTTGAAGGAAAGCAGAACAGATAGTTCTAGCCTCCTCTCCCCCAAACCTTACCCCACAGAGGCTTTATTTTCTGCCTGGAGAAAGAGCAATAGGTTAAGACCAGAAGTTTGGCTATTTTGCTTTTCTCAGAGAAAGGGCTACCTTGGCAGAATTATATTTACCGTTCCCATAAATACTATTCGTCTAGCAGTTTTCAGGTTCAAGCTAAACTTCTGATTGCCATTCATTAACTGGGGGAAAAGAGAGACCTCAAGATCTATATCTAAGGTTTCCCCCTTTCCCACCAAATATTTTTTCTACAATAAACACATGTAACAAGCAGCAAAGAAGCCTATTTATCCATGTCCATAGCAAAATAGAAATCAGAGAAAGTATATATAGGAGAATATTCTACCAGCCAATATAGAGTAAAGACCCTCTCCTTTGGGAGCAAGAAAACTCAGCCCAGTCAAAAGAGAGAGTCCTAGATATCATCCAAGCAGAAGTTCCCCAAAGTCTCTAGTGTAGGCAACTGAAGAGACCGATATGATGGAAATTGGCTGCTCCTCTCATGGCGGCTTCTTCCTTGACTCTTGTCCTTCCTTTGGAAACCTGAGGAGGGGTTGGCATCATTCATGTCTCTTGAAACTGGAAGCCAGAAGCACCCAAAGTGACTGCAGAGCCTAATGGGATTAAACAGACTTAAAGAAACTCAAAGAATACCAAGATAGTAAAGATAGCAAAATTCTCCTCTCTCCTGGCATCAACTTCTCCCAGACCTTTGACAAGGAAGAGAGAGTTCTACACCAATGGGGTTTGGGAATTCAGTTATATTAGTATCTACTTGTATTTGTATATAATTATTTGTGTACATGTTATCTTCCCACTGGAATGTAAGCTTCTTGAGGGAAAGTCCTGGCTTTTTTCCTTCCATTTGCATTTGTGGTGCTCAGCACAATGATTAGCACTTAGTAAAAAAAATTTTAAACCCTTATCTTCTATCTTAGAATCAATACTGTGTATTGGTCCCAAGGCAGTAGAGTAGTAAGAGCTAGGCAATGGGAGTTAAGTGACTTGCCCAGGGTCACATAACTAGGACGTGTCTGGGGCCAGATTTGAACCCAGCATCTTCCATCTCTAGGTCTGTTTCTCAATCCACTGAGCCACTTAGCTGCCCACATGCTTATTGATTTGATGTATTGACTTGGCAAATGAAATGTCTTCTTTGCTATCATGTTAAATCAAAGCTTAGGTCTTTGGAGGAGGACCATGCATGGGTATAGTGGAGAACTGATAGTTCAAGAGTGCATAAACAGCCTCCCAATTCTTTGGTCATAGTTATGATCATGGTTGGTCAGTTGGTTTTGGGGACACAAGCTTGGAGGAAGCTGATTTTTCCGTAGTCTATACTTGGGCCCTAATGCTTTTAAACAGTACTGTCCTATGATCCCAAGAAGCATCTTGATGCTAGGGAGCCAGCACTGGGCAGGGAGTGAGAAGATAATAATATGATAATAATAATAATAATAGGACTTATAGTACATTTTAAGGTTTACAAAGTACTTTATAATCATGATCTCACTTGAGCCTTGCAATAACCCTGGGAGGTAAATACTGTTATTATCCCCATTTTATGGATGAGAAAATTAAGGCATTTTCTCAGTGACACCCAGCTAGTAAGTTTGAGGCCAAATTTGAATTCAGATTTTCCTGACTTTGGTTTCACACTCTTCCTACTGCCAATTGTCTACTCAATAAATTCCAGTGGCTGCCTATTGCCTCCAGTAGCAAGTACAAAATGCTCTGATTGGCATTCAAAGCACTTCTAGCCCCTCCTGCCTTTCCAGTCTTCTTGCACCTTATTCCCTGATATATACTCTTCCATCCAGTGACACTGGCCTCCTGGCTGTTCCATGAACAGGACAGTCCATCTCTCTGCTCTGAGCATTTTCTCTGGCTGTCCTCCATGCCTGGAAGAGCTCTTCCTCCTCTACCCTAACTACTGACCTCCATGGCTTCCTTTAAATCCTAACTAAAATCCCACTTTCAACAAGAAGCTTTCCTTAATCCCTCTTAATTCCAATGCTTTCCCTCTTTTAATTTTTCCAATTTATCCTGTACCATATGTAGCTTGCTTTTAATTTTGTATGTTTATTTATAATTTAATAAATACATTTTATTTAGTTTGTTAAATTAAATTTGCTTAATTTAATAAATATATTATAAATATATATTTATTTGCATGTTGTCTTCTCCATTACACTGTAAATTCCTTGAGGGCAGGGACTGTCTTTTGCTACTTTTTGTATCTACAGCACTTAACAGAGTGCCTGGCACATAGTAGATGTTTAATGAATGTTTATTAATTGATAAGTGACAAAATCAGGATCCAAAAACATTTTTGAGAGACTAGAATAGTGGTCTGCATCTCATAGTCAAGTTAATAGAAATGTAAGTACCTACTACTATGTGCCAGGCATTGTGCTAAGTGCTGGAGATAAAACAATCCCTGTTCTGGAGAGCTTTGGAGGGATGACATGCAGAAAACTATGTACATGTAGGATAATATTCCGAACAAACTGGGAACAAATCTCAGAGGGAAGGCACTAAGATTAAGGAAGACTGGAAAAGGATTTCCATGGAAGGAAAGGCTAGAGCTGGTACTTGAAGGAAGTAAGGAAAGTCAGGAGGCAGAGCCTGAGAAGGGGGATTTCCGGTTATGGGGGTCAGCCACTGAAAATGCCTAGAAGTAGGGGGTGGATTTTGTCTTTTGTCGAGGAAATACTTGTTTGGGTATGGGTTGGACTAGATGGTGTTTGGGGTTCCACCATGAGATTTTATGATTCTGGGATCAGTGTGGGCCAATGCAGTCAGTGAAGGCTTCACATAGAGGAGGTAGGATGTGAGGTGGGCCATATTGAGTTTCATATTAATTTTGAAGGACTCCTTAGGTCCTGATCTTTGGTCACAGTTATTCTGCCTAATTCACCCTACTGCCTTACCTTTGGACCCAAGCCAAAATTTTGCCTTGTGTCTTCTTTTGGAGGAATAGGGTCCTTTTTGCATGGAGGTCCAGGTTCCCCTCTTATAACCATGGCCTCTAAAGCCACTTGCTCTACCAGTTAGACCTGGGGCAAGGAAGGAATCATTTAAAAGTTTATTTATAAATTAAATAATAATTTATGTATTTATGATTTTTTAAAATTAAAAATTAATTTATACTTTAAATTTTAAAATCTTTTCATTCAACTTCTTCATTTTTTGATGAGCATACCAAGATCCACAGATGTGTTAGCTTGTTCAAGGTCACTTATATGATTGGAAATGTAAGTGGGATTCAAATTCCATTTCTCTAAGCCCACTACACCATGATTGGCTGCCTTCACTGTTATCTTCCAGCCACTCACTATCCCTCAACTTACTTGCAGGCTCTTTCCCCTGCTTTCCCTTCTTATTGAGTTCTGGGCAGTTACTTTTTTTTCCCTTCCTCTAAACCAACCAATAAATATTTTTTTGATGACTGCAGTGCACAAACTTGCTTGGCTATTTTTCTCTGAAAGTTTCCTTTAACTCTCT
>NC_058130.1:355831912-355858014 GCF_016433145.1 Gracilinanus agilis | reverse complement strand
TTGAACACTGTTCAATTTATCTGGGTATAATCTGCCTATTCAGGGATTCACAATGCACATTTACATGTTAAATGTACCTCCACCTGGCATCTGGGTGTAGTCATTGTCTTCCTTTATAACACTGAAATACTTAAGTCCCCACATTTAGGTTTTCCCTGATCTTCCTGATTCCAAGCCTAGTGCTCTAACCACTTGCCTTAATTCACTGTCCTGCTATGATCTATCTGACAAGTAGAGAGTCTCTTCTTAAAGACCTCCAGTGAGGGAGAAACCTGCCACTTCCATTTCACTTTTGGTTGGCTGTAATGGTGAAGAAGTTTTTTTCTGACACTGAGACTAAATATGCCTCTTGGCAACTTTTCCCCATTGGTCTTGGGGAAGCCAAAACAGAAAAAAAATCTAATCCTTCTATATAACCACTCTTTAAACACTTGAAAACAGTGAGCATATCTCCCTTTACCTCTTTTCTTCCCCATGCTAAACATTCCCAGTTCCTTAAACTGATCCTCATATGACATGAGCCCTTCACCTTCCCATTTGTCCCCTTCCAGAGCTCTCTCTAGGGTACCAATGCCCTTTTAAACTAAAGTGCCCAGAACTGAGCACAAGACTTCAGATGTGTTCTCATCAGAGACTACCATCTTTTTAGTTCTCACAATTTTTTAGAAGTTTCTACTCTGTCATTATAGCTCTTCAGAAACCAACCCAATGGCCTGACATCATGGGAATGTTGCCATCCGTTGCTAAGGTTCTAGCTGTTGTGGTCTGAATCCAATAGGAACTAGCAATCAGAACTTAAGTGACCTACCAGGGAAAGTTTCCCAGCATTCTGAGCTCTTTAAAAGTAGAATCAGTAGCATCTAGAGGTATAGTTAACAAATACAGACGGGAACTTCCTAACACAAATATGTGACGTTCCTAATACAAATATACATATGCAAAATATATGTGTAAAATTTATATACATATAGTATTAAATTTATATATAAAAATATGTATGTATAAACAAGTAAAAATATACATAGTATATATAAATTAAATAGAAATAAAATATTTATTTGGATATACATAATATATAATATATTAATAATATAATATAAACATAAATAACAATATAAATAATATAATAATGAATGAATGAAATATAAATAAATATAAACAAGTATATATATATACACATATATATATATACATACATAGTAACAAATACAGATGTGACCTTCTTGTACACATTTTGGACACTTCCTATTTCTTTCAGATTCAACTGCCAAGCCCTGTGGTACTTGGGAACTTTTGCTTACAAAATTGTTCCAAAGAGTGGTTATCAGCTTCCCTTATATATACTCAAGTTCACAAAACATTAAATATAGTAGGGGTTTTATTTGCATATCAAAGACTAGAGAAAATATAGAGGAAGAGGAAAATACTCTAGGTGACCTAGTGGATAGAGAACTGGACCCTGAGTTAGGAAGGACTGAGTTCAAATTGGGCTTTAAATATTTACTAGCTATATATAACTGAGCAAGTCACCTAACCCTTGCCTGTCTCTATTCCCTCATCTGCAAAATGACAACAATAAGAGCATCTTCCTCCTAGGATTGCTGTAAAGATAAAATGATACTTGTAAAGCACTTTGCAAACCTTATTATGCTATATAAATGTTAGTCATTATCATTATTATTACATAATTTTTCTTAAAATTAATATCTAATACCTATTATAATATATAATATTATGATATATAATATAAATATCTAAGTCTTAATATCTAAACCAAGGAAGGATAAAGCACACAGTGAAAGTTATAGGTCAACATTATTAATAAATATAGATTCAAAAATTCTAAAGAAAATGATGTCAGACTCAGCAATTTATCCAAGAAATCATTTATTATTATCAAGTTGAATTTATACCAGGGATACAAGAATGAGTATTAGGTAAACAATTAACACAATCATATTAAAAACAAAAATACCTAAAACCACATGATTATCTCAAGGGATGCAGAAAATAAGTTGACAAAGTATAATATTCACTTATGCTAAACAACCGTACAAAGTATAGGAATAGAGGGACCTTTTTTAATATTATAAAATGTATGTTTTAAAAAAGCAAGCATCCTATATAAGGAGGATATACTGTAAGCATTCCCAATAAATACAGGAATAAAACAAGGATGCTAAATCTTCTTACTATTATTTGATATGGTACTGGAAATCCTAGCAATGGCAATAAGACAAAGGAACAAATTAGAAGTATAAATATAGGCAAAGAGGAGATAAAATTATCTCTATTTTCTGATGACATGTTGGTATACTTTAAAAATTCTAGGGAATTAGCAAAGACATTAACTGAGACAACAGTTTAAAAAAAAGTTGCAGACTACAAAATAAACTCCCCCAAAACCAATAGCCTTTCTCTATAACAATATCCAGGAGGCAATCACTGAAAGAGAAATTCCATTCCAAAATAGCTACAAAATGCATAAAATATTTGGGAACAAGCTATCAAAGCACACAAAGTACTAGTAGAGATTTAATTACAAAGTATTCCTTAAAGAAATAAATACCAACTGAAATAACTAGAAAAATATTCAGTGCTCATGGATGGACCATACCATTATAATAAAAATTATGATATTATAAGGTTAATTTACTGTACAGTTCTAATATATACCAACTAAATTATGCAAGGCATACTTTAGAGTAATCAATAAAATAATAACAAAATTCATTTGGAGAAACAAATGATTTTGGATATCAAGGGAAATGGTAAAAAATAGTAGGATGTGGGGGGGGGGAAGAGATCTAGACCTCAAACTACAATATAAATCAGAAGTCAATAAAACCATTTGGTGTTAGTTAAAATATAAAGAAATAAATCAATGGAATAGACTAGATGAGTGATGGTGAACCTTTTAGAGACAGTGCCAGGTCCTGCCTCCACTCCACCCTCCCAGATCGAGTGCTGTGCCTGCCCCCCTCTCACTAGAGACTGAGTATTGCCCCCTCTTACCCCAGACAGGGGAGGGAGGAAGCATTCCCATTGGGTTGCTGGGCATTGGAGTAGGTGAAGTGAGGAATGTCCTCAGGTACATGGAGAGGGGGAGAAGAACAAGTTCTGCCCTGAGTCCCTCTGGCTTTCTAGTAACTAGCTCTGGCATAAGACTGTAGGCATGCCCACAGAAGGGCTCTGTGTGCCCTTTTTGGCACCAGTACCACAGGTTCACCATCACTGGACTAGACAAAGAAGGATTAGAAACAATGGAATTCAATATCCTTGACCTGAATAAATTGAAACATATAAGCAAGCCACTTAGAAAACAAGTCCCTGTTTGATATCTGTTGGGAAAACTGGAAAGCAATTTGACACAATTTAGATTTAGACCAACACCTTATACCAGTGATGGGCAAGCTTTTTAAAGAGGGGACAAAAGGAAAGGAAATGCTCATCTGTCATTCTGTTTCTAAGGCAACTCTTTAGAAGTTTCATTGTATTATATCCTACTCATTGTATTTGCTAGATTAGGAATAATGTCGCAAGGCCTGATAGAACATTTCAGGGGGCCACATCTGGCTCACGGGCCTTGGTTTGCCCATCACTGCCTTATACCATATTCTACAATACATTCTAAATAGGTATGTAACCTTAATATTAAAGATCATATTATAAAAACTTTAGAAGAGAAGCAGATCATATATTTTTCACAATTATGGATAGGAGACAAATTTTCAAGCAAATAAATAAAGGATAGAGGCAATTACAAAAATGTAAAGCAGATCATTTTGATGACACGAAACCAAAAAGCTTTTGCGCTAACAACATCAATATATTTAGGATAAGAAGGGATGTGGTTGAGTGGAAAAAAAAACTTTGTATCAAATTTCTCTGATAAGGGTTTGGTATTTAAGATATATGAATAATTAGTAGATATCTATATAACTATATATAATAAGGAGCAGCTGGGTAGCCCAGTGGATTAAAAGCCAGGCCTAGAGATGGGAGGTCCTAGGTTCAAGTCTGGCTTTAGACACTTCCCAGCTGTGTGACCCTGGGCAAGTCACTTGACCCCCATTGCCTACCCTTACCACTCTTCTGCCTTAGAGCCAATACCTAGTATTGACTCCAAGATGGAAGGTAAGGGTTTAGAAAAAAAATAACTATATATAATAATAGCTAACATTTATATAGCATTTACTATGTGCCAGGCACTCTGCTAAATCCTTTACAATTATCTCCTTTTATCTCCACAATAAACTAGAGAGCTAGGTGTTATTATTACTCCTATTTTATAGTTGAAAAAGGCAAATAATTGTTAACTGACTTGTCCAGGGTCATACAGCTAGCATCTGAGGTCATACCTTGCAGATTGGCAAAGATGACAAAAAAGAAAGGAATAGTCAATTTTGAAGGACTTGTGGGACTATAGGGAGACTAGTATGTTATTGGTGGGATTATGAATGAATAAAATTATTATGTAGGCTGGATAATAATAGGAACTCTGAAACTCTCTTGTCCTTGTGATATCTGATGTGAGAAATAATCCCTTCCAAATATCAAACTATCTTTTCCATGGATTCTGGAATGGAGGGAGGCATAGTGTTGAGAATCAACATTCACTTCAACAAGTAGGCTCCACTTGGGCTTCCTCTAACCCCTCTTTTGATTTTTTTTAGCTATGTACTTCAAAGGACTACTATTAACCAAAGTAATTTTCCTGATGATGATAATGCAGTAATAAATTTTAATTCATTGCTCAGTATTGGTTTTAGCACCCACCCTCACACACAAAAACTCTGAACAGAATGAATATAGCCTCTGAACTTGGTTGCTGGTCAGAGTAAAATAATAATTAAACAGCATGGCAGCATAGTTAAAATATAGTTGAACCACAGGCAAAGTAGTATACAATATAAAATATAGTCAGGCAGAGGGAAGATAAAATTAAGGGTTTAGAGGCAAGAGAGAGGATGTATTTTTAGAAGAGATTTGAAAAGCAATGGAAAATCATTGCTAGGAGAGATGAAAGAACACAGCACCAAGAGATATTTACTCTAAAAGGAATGTCTTCCTTAACTCATAGATTAAGGCAAGATGGAGGAAAAATAGTCTTTATTGATGTTTTTCAGTCATGTCTGACTCCATGACCCCATTTGGGTTTTTTTTTGGCAAATGCTGGAGTGTTTTCCATTTACTTCTCTGGCTCATTTTACAGATGAGGAAACTGAGACAAACAGGATTAAGGAACTTGCCCAAGGTCACACAGCTAACAAATGTCTGAGGCTAGATTTGAACACAGAAAGATGAGACTTCCTGACTCCAGGTCCTGTGCTCTATATATTATGCCAGTTAGGACAATTCAAATCAACAAGTTGTAATATGTTAAAAACAGCTAGGTCATTTGAAGAGGGAGAAAGCACCCACAATTCGGGAGAGTTCAGAAAGACCCGAGTACAGTCCTTATCTCATATTTACTAGTTAAATGATCATGGGCAAGTCACTTAATCTTTCTCAGCCTCAGTTTCTTCTTTGGAGGATATCAGTGCCTTGCATCTAAGTGAATGGTGAGCCGGAGTGCAGGGCTCTTTGAATCTCTTCAGTTTCTTTAGATTCTCTGGGTTCTACATCACTTTTGGGTACTTTCAGCTTCCATCTCTAAGAGAGAAGATGGATGATGCCACCCCACTTCAGACTGCTGAAGGAAAATGCTGGAATGAAGCAGATTAGAGAAGAGAAGATAGTCTCCATCCTGCCCCAGTTCTAAGCTTGCTACTCTGGAGACTTCAGGGAATTTCCCCTTAGATGAGATTTAGGACTCTGTTTCTCTCTGTGTCTGTCTCTCTCTGAGTTGAGCTGAGTTATGTCACTCTCAATGAGAGAGCGCCTTCAGTCTTTATTGTCTGGTATGCATTTTCTCTATGTATATTTTCTCCAATTTCTGTTTTATGACTGATTTGTGTAAATGGGTTTCTTTGCTATCAGCTCTATGTGTTAATTGTAGAAGTAATATCTGGTGGGAAAAGAATGAAGTCTTGGGGTCCTCCTTTTCCCCATTTATTATGGTAACCAAGAATTTAGTTTTAATCTGAAAACTACATCCCCCAGACTAAGAATATTTAAGGGGGCAGATGGATATTCTCCTAACTCTGTACCTCTAGTCTTTAAGTACATCAGAATGGCTAAGCTTCCTGGCCCCAACATCCCATTCCCTCTCCTAGAAGGAATTAAAGTCTTCCTTGGAGAAGGGAGATGATAATTCTGCTTCCTTTCAATCCATACCATAACAACCCCATACTACATGTAGAGGGACAGTTCTCTCTAAATGTGGGAGCTCTATCTGTAGAAATATAATCTCTGATTGCTTATTTTGCAAGAAATTGAAGGTGGTGTTAGTTTTCCTTAAAATCTTGGACAATTCTCTCCCCCCTCCCCATCCTTTGACTTTTATTGAATGACTACTAAGACCTCCAGTGTTCAATTCTATAAGGTTCATTGTTTAGGTTTGTTTATACTTTTGCTGGACTAGAATAAGTGTAAATAGGAATTGTTCTCTATCAATAACTTGATTGACATTTTGATTTTGTAAGCTAACAATGTGAGAAACTTTGGAGGCAAGATTTTTTTCACCCCAGACTGATTTTTTTGTGATGGCGAATCCTTAGCTCATCTCTTTTGTCTCATCTTTTTCCCTGACCCTTTTCTTTGAATGAGTGTTATCTTGGGCAAGCTCTTAAATCTTTGGGAAATTTTTTTTATGTTTAAAAAAATTAGGTAATTTTTTTTCCTGGCGTCATTTTCTGTTTCAGAAGATTTTGCCTTCCCATTCTGGAAAACACTATATATTTGTTTCTAGGTATCTCAGCCTCTCCCTCCCCTCTCCACACCACAGAAAGCATCATCCTGTAAACAGTTATGTAGATAGAGATTATGTCTTTCTTGTTTCCACTTCTCAATTCATTCTCTTGAGGTGAATGCACGCAAGTTATTCTTCAAATATTAAGTCTAAAGCTGTATAGAAAGTTCTCTTTGTTCTACACATTTCACTCTTTATTATATTATGTAGTTCTTTCCAAGTTTTCTGAAAATTAATCTGCTCTTAATTTCTTATAGTACAAGATTTTATTATTTTGAAGGTCCCTTCTAGGTCTAAATTTATGCTTCTTTGATCAGAAAAGGCTTCTAGGAAAATATGGAACAAAGAGACGAGATCTAGGAAGATGGGTGATCAAAACTGTAATCATTCGGGATGACTAAACGCTTCTTTTTAGTGTGACCAGCATTTAGTAATATTCAGCCGAAATTGCTTGCTTACAATACTCCATGCAACTCTGGGGCTTAGAGAAATCAGTTGGTTGCCAGAAAGAACATTAAAAAAAATACAAGTCATTTGGTGTAACAGCAGCAAGATTACTAATGTACATCTATTAGGATCCTCATCTTAGCTGATGCTGGTTTATCAGCAAAATCATTATTTGAAAAGGGTGGAATGTACCAAACATGTGTTTCCAGCTGGTCAGCAATTCTTCCCTCTTAACTTTTAATCTGTGCTAGTCAGTTACAACAGATTATAGGACAAACGATATCCTGAGAGTTGTAAGTCTCTGTGGATTGAAGTAGGCAGGTTCATTATTTATATTAGGAAGGCTTTTCCCCACTATCCAGTGTGTGTGTGTGTGTGTGTGTGTGTGTGTGTGTGTGTGTGTGTACCCGAGCCTGCACACACACTTACACAGGCAAGAAGGTAAATGGTTCCTTGATTTTTAAAAAGTGTGGCCAATAAAATGAATGCACAAACCATAATTTGGGGCCGTGGTGAGGAAGATAGAAAGGATGCTCTTGGATTCCTAATGGTGAAATCTCTCCTTTCTTTCAGCTTTCTCCCTGAGAGCTCTCAGGTTCCATATCCTGAGACTTTAGCAGCTTTAAGGTGGAAGCTACTTCTTTAATGGGTCTGTGACTCAGAGGGACCCAGGGTTGGTTGCTTTTTCTGTGTATAGAACTATAATCCTTCTCAATTATCAGAGACATAAATTACTATTATTTCCTTACCAGATCGAACATCTCCCTTAAATATGTGAAAGAAAAATTGTTGGTTGTCGAGTGAATTCTCCTCTTGGAAAAAAACTGCCTCTTCTTAATCTACAAGTTCAATGAAAGTTCAAAAGTTGATCGGTGCAAACTATATTCTAATAATTCATCGAGCTCGCCTCTCCGTACACATTATGAAACTCCATCTCGAGACATTATTTTTTTGTACCCTCATCCATGTAAAAGTAATCAAACAGCACATTTCCTGGGTAGATAGTGGATACCTATTGATCATATTCAGAGCACAGATGGTATTAGAGAGCATGGTTGACATATAGGCCTCAGTGTCAATCACAGGAACAAATTGATTTTGACTGTCCCAGCAGCAATTCTCCTAGCCCAGCAGAATTCCATAAGGTGCTCCTGCATAGAGAATTTTGATCAGACAGCATTTCTGAAGGAGTGTCATAGCCCAAAGTTATTGCAGAGCTAAACTTGATTACAGGGGAAATGGTGATTTTAATGTACTTCATACTTACCTTTAACGCAAGTGAGTCAATATCTTGCTCCAATCTTGAAAAGGGCTGGCTCTAGTGAAAAATGAAGCTTGAATTTATATGTCTACTAATTAGGGTAAGGGAAATTCCTTATTTGCATTTTTCTATGAGCATACGAAGCACCATTAATGCATTTCTCCAACTGGGATTTGTTTTCTTATTCATTTTTTAATTAATAATTTTCATTAACAAAATTAAAGAGCTTATGCTTAGTCCATCAATCTTTCCCTTATGACTAAGGCATGGGCATAGAGAACGAGGAGGGGAAAAGATAGCAGCCTCGCCAAAGCACTTTTTCAAGCATTGAAATCATAAGCAAACATTCAAAATGAACAATGAACAAAAGCTAGGGCAAGGCATGACAATATTCAATACCTTTAACTAAAGCAAGTTAACACTGCATGCACTGCGGTGGCCGGGCCAGGTTCGATAATTCAATAGAAAATTAGTTTGACTCGAGCAGGGAAGTGTTTAAAAATGTAAGCAGTAAGCAATGGCAGCTGAGAAGTGAGTTGGTCCTGGCCTCTTCCCATTTCTCTCTTGCAGGCAGATAAATTACTTTTTTTTTTCTTTATGTGTCTATTCTGTTCCCTGTCCTAGCACTTTTCTTGCCTTTTGGAAATAACAGACCTTGTTTTTAGGGTGATGACCAGAACAGAAAGGCACAGAACCAAAAAATATTAGATCTGGAAGAGGTTTTAAAGGTCATCCAAGCCAAGCCATTCATTTTCTAGATGAGAAAAATGAGGGAGACCTGGAGAGATGAGATTTGATTACTCATGGAGCAGGTAAGCCAGTCTAGCTAAAGTTGCAGGGATAAATGGGAGGTGCCATTTTGCCAGGCAATTTGAACCACCACCACCATTTACCACCATCTCTTCTTAGATTCTTTTGGAGACAACCCAAGACTCTGAATCCTAGAGCCTTGGAAATAGCAGCATCCCCCAAACCACTAAATCTTCTTTCAACCCATATACCACAGTTGTCATTAAGGGGAGAAATCATTGTGGAGAAGGGGTCCACTTTCCTCATCACTACTAACAGCTATTGCTTGGCAACCACCAATGGGAAGATAGGCACAAGAACCCTGGGAATTGAAACCCTCCCCAGATTATCAGTTTTGCTTCCAGCCCAGCCTTCACAGCTGTGATATGGGGGAAGCAACTCCTGGGTAGAAGAGGCCAGCCATCTCCACTAATTGCCTACCAACTTTTTGCACACAAAGAGGACAAGCCAAGCTACCAAGGTGAACTAAGGAGGAAATAGGAGGTAGCATGTTCCAGGCAAATTGAGCCACTACCACCTCCCCTTGCACCTTGATGGACACAACCCAGGAGAAAATCTAAGAGCCTTGATAATAGCAACACTTTCAGTATAGTACCCTCAGCCATCACCCTGGGAAGCAACTCCTCTGGAGTTATAGCCTGATGACTGTTCCTGTAGGTGCAGCAGTTCCAGCTTCTAGAGGCCCAGAAAGGAAAGTTCTTGCCACCAGCACCCTTGGCGTTGTCAATGGGTTCAATATCAGAAACCAATATGATTTTTACAAATGGAAATGGTATTAAATAAGAGACATTACCAACTGCTCTGCTGTTACACCCTAAGGACCTCAAGACAATTCTTCTGACTTGCCTGTTTTGAAACCTTCCATATATACTGTCCCCCTGAATAAGAATGTGACTCCTCAAAGGCAAGAAATATCTGACTTTTCTATTTTTTACACCAGGGCTTGGCACAATTCTTTGCACATAATAAAAGTTTATTAAATACTTGATTCATTCATTCTTTCTATTTTACACAACTGATTCATAGCAGAATTAGTGGCAGATCTAGAAGCGGTTCTACTGATACCCAATTCAGAGTTCTTTCCATTGTATAATTGTGTCAATACTTGCCATGGTTCCAGAGAAGGAATTTTAGCCTGGGGTCCACCCACTCTTAAGAAGTCTGCAGACAGATTTGAGAGGATCTATGAACTTGGAAGGGGAAAAAAATCACACTTTTATTTTGATATAATGATGATTCCATTTAAAAGTATATTTCTTTTATTTTATGCACTTGAAAACATGATTAGGGGAAAGGGTCCACAGGCCTGCTTCACCAGATGGTTAGAGGGGTCCAGGACACACACACACACACACACACACACACACACACACACACACACAGTCTCAATCTCCATCAGTAGATTCTTCTCAAGAGAATAAGATCTCTAATCACAAGCTTGACAGACCCTGTTCAGAGATGGCTGCCTCCATGCTGTGATTACAGGGGCATGGAGAGCTTTACCTTTTAAAAACGACCTCCCCGGCCAGTCTGCTACAAGGCTGGAAATTTCTACCACTAGACTTCCTCTTATGGATTAAGGCATCAGCTACAAAGGGCCCCTGTTATCTTACCTGGGAGAGGTAATTTAAGTCACTTACAGGTGAACAATTACTTAATGGAGAGAGACCAGGGACCTGAAGAGAAATGGGATAGGTTTTGTTGGTAGGAGGAGGTAGAGAAAAATGTAGCAGTATAATTTACAATGGAGAGCCCTACATGGTAGGTTCTAGATAGGAGGGAAGTAGGGAAAACATTTATTCAGCATCCACTGTTGCCAAGCACTGTGCTAAGTACTTCACAGATAGTATCCTGTTTGATCATCAAAACAACCTTGAGAAGTAGGTGTTATTATTAGAATGCTCATTTTACTGTTGAGGAACCTGAGGCAGAGAAAAGTTAAGTGACTTGCCTAAGGTCACACAGCTAGTAAATATATGAGGCCAGTTTTGAGCTCAGGTCTTCCTGACTCCTTACTCAAAGTTTTATGTACGGTGACACCTTAGCTTCCTAGTTGAAATGAGTGGCTGGATAATGGAATGGAAAGGTGGGATCACCAGAGATAAACTTTATATATGTTCTTCCAAAGATAAATATTTGAAGTGCTCTGCTTTTCAGAATTCCAGAATTTTGGAGTCAGGAAGGTTTCCAGTCTTAGAGATATATAACCTATATAGTCCCTCTTCTTTGTGAGAGTATTATTTCAGTGAACTTGTGGATCCTGGTTAATGGGCTGATGAGAAGTTAATGACTGGTCTCCCTGATCTAGTGAAAAAAATTGCTTGGATTTGGCATCAGAGGTGCTGGTTTTGAATGTTGGCACTGCCACCTGTGTGACCTTGGGTGACTCCTGCCACTTCTCTAGGTCTTGGTTTCCTCAGCTATCAAATGAGATGGTTGGATGAGTTTCTAGTAGGTTGATCCAGAGCTGGAAGGGGTTTCTGAGGTCATCTAGTCCAACACATGAATTTTATAGATGAGGAAACCAAGGCCCAAGGAAGTGAAGCAATTTGCTCAAGACTACACAGATAATAAACATAAGAGGGGGGATTTGAAAAGGACAATGTCTTGTATATGAGACAGAAGGGAGTGAAAAGCAAGAACAGACAAATACCAGGTTCAGCCTCATGTTACCATGCTGGGGGGATCTGGGTGCTCTTTTAACTGGTCTTTGGAATTTTCCTGCAAAGCATACCTTCCCCCTCAACACACATACATTCTTCATCCTCTTCCAAATGGGAAGGAGATCATTTCTCTCCTCCATTCCCTTTGGGTTTTGTGTTGTAAGGGAGTTCTCTGAGGGGGGATGAAATCACCATTGTCTGATTGGAAGCCCTCAGAACCCCACTGTTCTTCTTCTCTTTTATTTCCCTCTTATCCCTATATTATTGTAATTTCCCTTTAGAAGCTATAATATTGTATGTACCTCTAGTTAAAGTTTTAAGTTGATTATGTTTCCATGATCCCTTTGGGGAGGCTGGTTTCCCAAAGGATCACAGGGGGGAATTATTAATTAGAAATTTTGTACCTTTAGACTCCGTCTCCCAGAATTCTTTCCCCGTCCCCAAATTCCTTTTTCTCTTTTCATTTACATGTCTTTATGTTACTGTTTAAAGAGTTCTGTAAGCTTCTCCCTCCCTCTCTCTCCTGTGTGGCAGTTTGGGTGAGCTCCATCTTTACTCTAGCCTTTTAGTTTCCTTTTTGCTTCAAATTAATTTTAATAATCCTTATTAAATATAATATTTGGAGATATTATATGTTAATTTTAATCTTTATACCACTATTGTTCTGATGGGGGGACAGAGAGGGAGCTCCAGGGATGAGCTCTCCAGGTTGACTTCTTTCACAAAAGGGGTAATGGGGAATATGTATCTAAAATCTCCTAGTTCCTAAGGGGAGTTCCCTTAGAAGTCAAGTGAACAATATATTAAAGTACAATGACCCTCAATACTGGTCATCTTATAGTAGAACACTCATCAAGCATATCAAAGTAGGTGTTCTTTTTGGGGTATAGATTGGACATGTTAGCCACCAAGGTCACATCTGACACTGAAATGCTGTGATTTTGTAAAGCCTTTTGCTTTTCTGGGCTCCAGTCATGAAACTCTAAAAATGATCAGCCTGAGTGTAGTTATAAGGCCCTTGATGGTCATTTTATCCAAAGAGGATCCTTTTGTGCTTCACTGAAATGTAACTTTGATATTTTGGATCCACAGGAATAGTTTAAGTCTTTACAGTTTAACTGGGCTTGTAAAGTATATAGATGTGGAAGGGAATGTCCTATGCTATCAAGCCTTATATAAAATTGATATCAGGAATAGATATTTATTTGCTGCATCTAGATATATACATGCATCTAGAGACCTAGCAATAAAGCAAAAATATGAAACAGTATAAGCACCTCCTCCATTCTTTAAAAGAGCCATTTTAGTTATAGATGAATGCCTCCTGAAAGGCACTCATCATACATTCAATTCAAAGGAACAAATATGTTTAAAGTACCTACTATGTGCAAGAGGTGTCTAATGAGTCAGCTAAGTGACTCAATAGATAGAGCCCTGGGACTGGAATCAGGAAGATGAGTTCAAAGCTGGCCTCAGACACATCTTAGCAATGTGACCCTGGGTAAGTCACTTACCTTCTGATTGCTTGACAAAAGGATTCATTAGATTCACTGGGGAAGGAAATAGTGAACCATTTCAACATCCTTGTCACGAAAATCTCATGGATAGCTATGGTTTGCGGGATTATGAAGAGTTTGCCATGATTTAATGATGGAACAAATAAATGAGAAGAGGAGAGGTCATTTAGGGTGTTGGTTAGAGAGCAAGTCTTTGTGTAAGAAGTCTTAGGTTCAAGTTTTGCTCTTAACACAGATATGAGCATGGGTAAATTACTTCCATTCTCTGCCTCAGATATTCTCCAAGGTTATAATTTACAGATCAGGTAATTAGATAGTGGTAGAGAGAGTTCCCACAATGAAATTCTAGGAAACAGCTTAGTAACTTTTGAAGAGACTTATCGCCAGGTAATGGGGATAGCCACCAGGTAATGAATTTTTTGACCACAGAAGCTGTTAAGCCCTCTCCTGAGGAATGGAGGGCTGTGTATACACACACACACACACACACACACACACACACACACACACACACACACACACTAAAAGATCTTTTAAAGTATTTAGAAGAATAGCAGACTAACACTTAATGAATGTTAAATAAATGAATAAATGTGTCCTATTCTGTAGCTTCTTAGCTATTCTGGCTTCTTTCAAGTTTCAGCTAAAACCCCACTTTCTAAGAGAAGCCTTTCCCCATTCTCCCTCAAAGCTAGTCTCTTCTTTCTACTGATATCTCCAGTTAAACTACTTGTTTCTTTCTACTGATATCTCCAGTTAAACTATGCTTGTGCATAGTTATTTAAATGTTGTCTCCCCTAATAGACTATGAGCTCCTTGAGAACTCAGATTATCTCTTGCCTTTCTTTGTATCTCCAATATTTAGCACACTACCTAGTAAATTAATAAATGTTTATTGACTAATTGACTAGATTGAAAAATTCCTGAAAGCAGAGACTAAGTCTTAAGTCTTTGTAGATTGTTGTCGTTGAATCATATCCATCTCTTCGTGACCCTATTTGGGATTTTCTTGGCCAAGATACTGGATTGGTTTACCATTTTCTTCTCTAGTTCTTTTAACATATGAAAAAACAGAGTAAAGTGACTTGTCTAGGGTGACACAACTAGTGTCTGAGGCCTGATTTGAACTCTGGATGGTGAGTCTTTCTGACTCCAGGCCAATACTCTATCCATTGAACCATCTAACTACCCAATTTCTTTATGTTCTCAATGTCTAATATAGGGCTTCTCACATAGCAAGTGCTCAAAATATATTGGCTGTTAATAAACACAATTGTCCATGACTCTTCAACCTGCTCAAGGCTAAAAATTCCTTTACTCTTCTCAAGATAGTATTAGCATAAATGAAAAGCTCAGCTCAGAAGTGTTTCCTTTGTTTTTATTATACAGACTTGATTTTTGTGGGATAGCAATAAGAAAATAATTGAATATACAAAGAAATTCCTTATGGAATAAAAAATACAGCGCAATATTGTATATTGTGGATTTGTTTGCTTGTTCACTTGTGCTTAAATCATTCACAGCCAATCAGGGTCAAATTCGACATTTATAGTAACGCCCTAACTCGAATGAATTTCTTTTAAACTACATCACCTCTTTCTAAACCCTATTTTGTCTGGATTTTTCCCAGCACACCAAAATGAACTTTCCCATGTTCCCAAAGCATTCTTTCATTTGCATGTACTATTCAGTTTTCCTTTCACATGCAACATTCTTCTTTGCAATGTTCGAAAAACTCATTAGCTTACATCCTCCTCTCTCAGACAAAGTAAACATGCTGATATTCCAAATGGATCTCCTCTATGATGGAAAGAGACAGAATTCCCAATGAAATTTTGAACATGCACATAAGTACTTGAACAATCAAGCTTACTTCCTTTTGGCCAAATTCCTTTTTCTGGGCTCAGGTCATGGCTTTCTATAATTTTCTAAATGAGTAATTAAGCTACAATCTGCCACTTGCAAAGAAGTAATGCTTTATTAGCTGTGTATTCATTTTCCTCTTCTATTCACGGTATATACATTTTCCTATTCTCTGTATGTCTAGCCACTATTTGTGAGATGCTCTTATTATTTCCCTTGGCCCTCCCCAGTGGCTTTCGTAATTTGATGAGAGAGAGAGAGAGAGAGAGAGAGAGAGAAATAATTCAAGTTTAAATTATTTTAACCTCTAAAATGGTGCTTTTAAAAAATTATAATTTTTTAAAAGTTCTTTTAAAAGATCTAGCAAAGACAAATTGCTCCTCCCTAGAAATTACAACTTTATTTTAACTTTTTCAAGCCTTAGGTATACTTGACACTGGGGAATGTTTGCCACATTCTATTCCTGCTCACAAGGTCGTGACTAAGATAAATACATTTTAGGAAAAACATTAAAGTGGGTGTACTGCATGTGGGAGGAATTTCATATCATCATCTCATTTTTGGAGCAGATAGAATTTGAGAGACATGGAGCAGTTGGTGGTTAACTCCTTTAAAAGGAAAATGTGACAAAGGCTGTAATGTGGTGAACCTCCAATACGACAATGATGGGACCAGGCTCTGAGTACTGAGAAATGAAATCCTCTAAAGTGAAAAGTTCAAATGCAGTGGGGAGTCACACGAGTGAAGATAATTAGGGGTTATTAAAGAGTTGGTTTTGTAGCAAGAGGGTGGGGAAGCTAAGACTCCCTATTTAAAACAATTCCATATCTGTATGTTTTTTTGCTAACCCATTGCAGCTTAACACACACACACACACACACACACACACACACACACACACCCCACCCTCTTACTTACACTGAATAACAAATCCATTGAAAGTGTTTACTCTTCTTCATTGGAATGCTGGATCTGTGACATCATATTCAGTTCCTTAGCAACAGACTGTCATGTCATACTTGTGACATTCTGGACAGAGAGAGGAGGAAAGCTGGCTCATGATGGAGAGGAAACCTTTTTAAAAATTACAAATGGGCTTAAGAACTGGAAAGAAAATATGAAAAGGCAGGTCAAGGAAGCGGCATTTGTACAAGTGTTTTTGATTAAGGTTTTTGCTGGCACAGAAGTCCCCTTTAAGTTCTTTTTTATTGAATAATTTTCCTTTGATCCCTGAGTAACTAAAATAAAAACCAGCACTTGACATTAAACTGGGACTTTGAGCCTTGCATAGGATTCCTTTGCATGACTGTTGTCAAGCTCTTTTTTTGCAAGGCAAGAACCTCATACAACCTATAGAATGCTCATCTTTATTCCTGAATGGCAAGATGAGCCTAGGCTTCTGTCTGTCTCTTTTTTCCAAAAATATGGAAGAGATGCAGCTGAAGCAACCATTCTACTTTTGCTTTCCTTAAATCTGGCCACCTCTTTGAAGAGAAGGTGCCAGCAGTTGATAGTGATGAGTTAGAAGAGATTTAGATCAAGGTTTCAGAACAATTGCCCAGAAAGAGGAAAGTGTTACTGATGGACCCAAGTAATTAGGAATGCTAGAGGGTTAGTATTTATAGGATCATAGAATCTAGAAATACAAGGCACCCTGGATATTAGCTAGTTCAGTGGTATCAAAAGCAAATAGAAGCAGGAGCCCACAAATGGATACACAAGGATCCCTGCAGCTGCATATTGACTTAGAAAACTAAATATTAACATCATCTATGTTCTGTTCTATTTTTATTTATTTTGTTAAATATTTCCCAATTGCATTTTAATCTAGACCAGCAAACTCGGGAGTGTTTCCCCACAATTATCCTAGTCTATATTTTAAATGAAAAATACCATTCCTTTAAAGATGAGTGAACTTGACACACAGTTTATGACTTGCCCATAGTCTACAAACACTAACCCATTGCAGAACTGGAATTAGAACTCAGGTCCTGTGACTCTAAATCCTTTTGTACTTTTCATGACCATTTTTGTTTTTAAGGGATAGTGATAAAATTTCACTCTTGAATGTCATTTTAAAAAATCGTATTGGGCTACCAAAGACAAAAGAAAACGAAAATCTAAAAGCCACACAAAACTAGACAAGGGCCAAGAAAGCAAAGCACCTTTAAATATCCTTGAGATTTTTCACCACATCTGTGCAATTTACCCCAGCTTCCAGCCATTGCATTTAGATGTCTGATCAGTCATTTAGTTCCAATGCAGACATGGTGTTTGAAGGCCACTTTGTAATGGTTTTACCCAGGTTCAGATTATCTGCAATCCGGGGGGAAAACGTGCATTCTTAGCAAAAGCAAATAGAAAACATATCTGGGCACAAATCAAAAGAATGATTACAGCACGCTCGCTCTGTACCCATTACCGAGTCCCCAAGGCTCTCATTCTGTTTGTCTTGGCGCTTTTTCTTCAGCTGCCTTTGGCTGGCCTGGGTGGAGGGGAAGTAAGTAAATAAATAAATAAATGGAAGCCTCCTCGATGAATGAGAGTGGTCCAAATGGATAACCTGAAAAGATGAAGCATCCTTGAAAGGGAGGCCCTGATGCTTCCACCCCTCACTGCCAGGAAAAGCTGTTCAGGGGAAGCCTCCCAGGCTCCCAAGGAGATCTTTCTGGAGTGTATCAGAGAGGTGCCTGTCCATCTGTCAGAGGGCCCTCGCTGGCTCTCATTTCCATCCCAGGCAAGTTCCCATTCAGTGGGTAATGACAAATGGCATATGCACAAAGTGGGAAAGAGAGAGAAAGCATTGTTTCTACAGCACATTATGCTTTACACTGCTCATGAGACAACATTTCATATCCCATAAAAAGCATTATCTCTATAACTTACTGTGCATGGCGGGAAGGAAACCTTGTGTCTTTAAAAGGGTTGTCTGCCTGCTGCAAAAAACACTTTGTCTCTAGCATCCCCCCCCCCCCACCACCCAAGGGGGTAACCTGTGTTTATAAGCAAATCCACTCAACCCCTTAATGATGACCTAGAATAAACATCTGACATACACCCGGCTTTCAAGCTCTCCTTTGTTTAGGCAGGAATTGTTCATTTTTATGCCTTTTGTATCCCGCCTGAAGGAAAGACAAATGATACAAGGGCTGTTTTACATTATCAATGGAGGCAGGGGTTATGCTGGTGTTTATCTGATCCTCTTTTATTGTATTACAAACGGACGAGATAAACAGCCTGGCGCACAGTGACCATTCGTTTCTGGAACCACCCGTCTCCCCCTTCCTCGCCTCTCTACTGCCATTTTTGTGTTGGCTTTAATTTAAAATATATTAAAAAGCCAGACATTCAGTTCACCTGGGTGCCTTCGGTTGCGGGAGGGTCTGCGGCAAAAGGGCCTCCATCTCATTTAGTATCTGACTTTTCCTTCCTCTCCCAGTTCCCCGTCCCAGTCCCCGTCCCCTCTCCTTCCTGCTAGGCAGGAGGGCGCCAAGGGCTTCAAAGCATGGCTTTCCTGCCCATCTGCCCCGGGAAGGCATTGCACCGTCTGTGAGCAGCTCGCCACGGGCCCGTTTGGGCTTGAGCCCTGCATTCTCAGCCCAGTGCTGGAAACTTGCAAGCGACCAAACTAACAACAGAGCAGACAAAAGCCGGAGTGTGTCCGGGAGCCAGCAGAACTGGCCCTCCCGCTCTGTCCCGTGATTTATGATTATTTCTTTAGTCAGATCAAGACCCCCTCGAAGTCCCCGCACACTGATCGAAGAGAGAGAGGGCTTTATAAAATCCAGCCCAGAGCTCCGGGACCTCGGGCTGCCGCTGCCGCCCCTCGATGCGCTGTTTTAGTGCTGAGTTTACTGAGTCCTTCTGACTTTACGATAAGTCTCCTTGGATCACAACCCTCGCTCTCGTACTGCGTGACTCCGGCTCCAAACAGAAATCCATCAGTGCTGGCAGGTCTCTGGCTCGCCTTCTCTGGGAGGCAGGGCACTGCCGACAGTAAGCAGCTGTACCCTCAAAGCCTCTGTGCCGGGCCCAAATGAGGAACGCAAGCTGGCAGTGTGTGTCAGAACTTCCCGACTCGTCTCCCTGGGTGTCTGAGAGAACATGGGTAGCTCCAGGGCTGGCCCAAGGCAAAGCTATGAAGTAGTCAGGCAGGCTTTGGCTGCCCTCTGGATCCCCCTTGGCAATGTCCTCCCTCCCTCTCCGGGTGCCCAGTACCCTTGTGTTCTGGACTAGCTGCCCCTCTGTGGCACCTCACTTGGGTAGTGTCCCAAGCTGTAGGCCTTTCTTTGTCCTCCCTCCCTCCAAATCTCCCCACCTAAGATGCCAGTTCCCTATGGGTCTTGCCTGATGCTGGGTTTATGTTAATCTGAGTAGGCAGTGTAGCGTCAATAAAGGTAGGGCCATGTAGGGAAGAGGATGAGATTTAGAATCAGAGGGTCTTGACTTGAATCTCAGTTCTGACTTGTAGAGGACCTTGTGCAAATAACTTGGGCTCCGTGGACCTCTGCTATTTTCATCTGTAAACTGAGGGCATCAGACTGAAGCATCTCTGAGGACCCTTCTAGATTTAAATCTATGGCTTCTGGCAATCATTTAACCCTCCTGAGCTTCAATTTTCTTTCTGCAAAATGGGAATAGTAATACTTGTTCTACCTACTTCACAGAACTGTCACAGGGATTGAATAAGAAATGCAAGGAAATCTCTTTGGAAACTTTTGTCCTTGTTTAGCTATTTCAGTCATGTCCTACTCTTCATGATCCTATTTAGAATTTTCTTGGCAAAGATACTGGAATGGTTTGCTATGTCTTTCTCTAGCTCATCTTTCAGATGGGGAAACTGAGGCAATTTGGATTAAGTGATTTGTCTAGAGTTAAATAGTAAGTGTCTGAGGTTGGATTTGAACTCAGGTCTACCTGATACCAGGCTAGGTACTATCCACTAAGTCACCTGGCTGCCTGCTTTGTAAAATATAGAACATCATAAATTTGTAAACTATACAATACCATAAAACTGTGGGCTATTTTTAAGTATTAACTAAACCGAATGGATTTTTTTAAGGTGAGGAAGGGCATTTAACCTCAAGTAGAGATTGATGTGAAGTCAGTGAGGAGATATTTTTGGATAGAACCCCTTAGTTCACACATTAAAAATATTGTTCTCAGGCCTGACTGCATCCGCTTAGAGGAGGCTTTCTGATTGCCTTTCTCAAACCTAGAGGGAAGCCTTGAAGTCTCCTACTGCCAAGTTCTAATTTATTTATGTAGTTCTAGAATCCTGTTTGAGGGGTGTTAGAAGGCCCTCCCAATCCCTTGTTAAAAACAACAATAACAACAACACTCTCCTTTCCTAATGATTGAAATTCCATTTTTATCAATTCTTTACTTTAGGTTATACATTCCCTCTCTAGGGAATGTCTTTAAAAATGCAAATACTTCTGGGGCAGAGCATATTAAAATCCAAACACCTCAGGATGAAGGAATTTGTCCCCCAGTGACAGTAAAGAGGAAGTCATTGGACCCTTGGGGAAGTGGGAAAGGGCAGCAAAAAGGATGAAAGGAGCAGGAGGCAGCAGTTGGGGAGTTAAAGACAAGCTTCCTGGTACTGGGCTGGCCTTGTTTGCTCCAGTTTCACTGGATGGAATCATCAGGGTCCCTCAATAAACTGATGCTTGCTTTCTTCTCCAATTTCCTCCTTTTCATATGCCCAATTCTAAACCTTTAGTCACTTTCCCTTGCTCCCAAGGTTCTACACCATATATGCTTCCCTATCCAGATAGTAGTCTTTGCTTCTTTCTCATCCATTATCTCCCCAATCTCCCATTTATTTAAATCTCTCGGTATATCATATTATGTAACAACAATAGTAATATGACCAAAAACAATCAAGAAGTAGCAAAAATGGACAGGGTGCCAAGCTTGGATTTAAGATGAGCTCAATTCAAATTCCACTCCTGGCTCCAGACAATTCATTTAACCTCTAGGCTAGGTGGTACCTCAGACAACTCTCTAAATTGATGAAGGTAACAAATAAGTATTTTATGGGAAAGTAAAAACTGCAAAAGGAGACAAAGATCAGTTAAACCAGACTAAGTATTGTATATACTAAAGGAAGTCCACGTTGGAGGTTACAAGATGTCTCCTATGCATATGTTAAGATCACATGAGATTTCTTGAAAAATGCAACAACAAATAGAACCATTGGATGACCTTTTGGTTATTAATCAAGCAAAGCAGAAAGCAGGAAGATGCATGCTTGCCAAAGTCATTGCAATGGTGGATCTGTCCAGCATACTCGAATGATGGAGAGAGTCCCTGTGGATAATGAGGAATTCCTGAAATGTGCCTGTTTGAAGATGAAGTCAAGCTAATAGTGTCAAGGCTCATACTGTTATAGGTTCTCTTAAATGAAATCCCAAATCATTCAAAATATTTTTTTCTACTACATGAACTGATGCGGAGTGAAATAAGCAGAGCCAGGAGAACATTATACACAGTAATTGAAACATTGCGGGTACATCAAATGTTAATAGTCTTTGCTAATAGCAAGAGAGAAAGAACTGTTGGAGTAGAAATGTAAAAACATATCATTTTTCACTTTTTTATATGGGTATATGAATTTGGGTTTAAAAAAATAAAACTATTATCTTTCATCAAGGAATCAATACTTTGTATTGGTTCTAAGGCAGAAGAGCAGTAAGGGCTAGGCAATGGGGGTTAAGTGACTTGCTCAGGGTCACACAGCTAGGAAATGTCTGAGGCCAGATTTGACTCTAGGACCTCCCTTCTCTAGGCCTGATTCTCAATCCACTGAGCCACCCAGCTGCCTCCAAGGGGTTTTGGTTTTAAAAGATTCATTAGTTACAAAAATGAATAATATGGAAATAGCTTTTAAATGGTAATACATTTATAACTCCGTGAAATTGTTTGTCAACTCCAGGAGTGGGGAGGGAATAGGGGAGGGAGACAACATGAATCATGTAACCATGGGAAAAATATTTTGGTCTAACTATCAAAACAAGAAAAAACAAGTGGATGAAGAATGCTTGTTGTTCTGACTACAGATGGGCAGCTCATAGAACTATGTTGGACAGAAACTTTAGATATTCAATGAACTTTACCCAGAATTGACCTAGGAAGAAGAAAAAGATTTGGATTGTTTTGAGGAAACTGCATAGCCTCTCCAGTGATCCTAATTAGCTCTTGGAAATACAGACACACATTTTTTTTTTCTTTCTTTCTTTCAGCATTCTTCTGATACTACAATATGGTTATACCTTTGATGTCTGCCTTTCACCTAACTCTCATTTGTGGCTCCAAGAAGCTGTAGCATGCAAAGTAGCCACACCCTGGTAAAACCATCTTGGCAGACAGGTTAAACAAGTTTGAAGGTATCTGAAAAGCTTCAAACTCTCCAGTGAGTTAAGGGGGTGTTTACCCTAAGCATGGGAAGACTTCCCCTGTTGAAATGGTTGATGAGAACGATTTGCTCCAATGGCCACACACAAGGAGTGCTTAGAGTTTTGCTAGAATTAGAAAATTCTAAGGTTATCCACTTCATCCAGAGCCATCACCAGTTGTCCTGATCTTTGTCTTGCCCCTGGACTTTGATGACTCTGAAAAGAGAATGAGGTTGATGACTTTGTGCAATTCTGCCTCACTTAAAGATTCATGCACAAATCTAGATAATCACCCAGCAATGTCATTGGTCTTCTTCAAAACAAAGGATGAATAATGGTTATAAATGATGTAGTACTCCAGTCTATGAGGAATTGAAATTGTGAGTCACCTGAAAGCAATGGATAAAGGGTAGTTGTAAACAGTCTATAAGCCTATTATAAAAAATGAATTGTGCACACAAAGTGTGGAAGTCATTTTAGATAAAAGGCCCACCCAAAGCAATGCCTGCCTATTTATCCCTTGTGTCTCCTTATAAAGAATGTAAAATTAATCACATCATCCATTCACTGTTCTGTGTCCCATAGCACTATAAATATGTGTCTGATTCTGTGACTGTGGAGTCTCCCAACACAGGGTGAGCTCCTTCCTTCCCAGACATGTGAAATAAACTGATTAGTTTCTATACTTCAGAGCCTGGCATTGAAAAAATCAGTGGAAAAAAGCTATTAAAGCACTATAAGTATGGAAAAGTCTGGTCAACTGGAAGAATACTAGATGGATAGCTGTGCAGTAGTAATACTTTTTTAATGTCCAGGGATGAAGGATTTGACAACATGACATTGTGAGGGATAGGTTGGGAAACAGCAGCTGGTCAGTACAATTGGTGATGGCTCAGGATGCAGTGGATGCTTAGCATCTTAATGTCTGAACAGGCTCTCATGCAGTGAATGAACTTGGCATCTCCTATTTTTGACCAATTGATAAAGTATCAGGCATTACATCCCAAGAACATTTAAATGCTAGTATTTATTTAGCTCTTTATGATTTCCAAAGCACTTTACATATTTTATCTCTGATCCTCAAAACAACAATGTTATTATTATTTCCATTTTCATAGATGACTAAACAGAGGTTTAGTGACTTGCTTTTCTAATCACACAGCTAGTAAGTGTCTGAGATCTCACAGTTAGTGACTGAGGCAAGACTCCCAAGATCAGCACTCTTCACTGTGATACATTACAGATGAAAACAGAAGGATAACAAACAGATAAAAAATAGAACAGATCTATAAGCATTTCTATAACAAGCTATTTTCATCATTGATGATAGTGGATTAACCATGTTTGAACTTGTTAACATTTCAGTTTCTGATGTGTTATAGGAAGTAGAAATGGTACAAAGAAGAAATATTAAAAGATCTGTTCCATTTATTTTGTCATTTGAGGAGATCTTTACTTAGGGAAAGCTAGATTATATGAGGTCTTAAAGAGGCAAAATTTGAATTGAGCTTTAAAAGATAACTAGATCAAAATTAAACAGTCAAAGACAAGAAAAAAAGTCATTTTGGCATAAGAAATATTATAGGTGTGGCTAGAGGGCCAGACCTGGAGTTGGGAGGTCCTATGTTCAAATCTGGCTTTAGACACTTCCCAGCTTGTATCCTGTGTCCTGGGCAAGTCACGTAACCCCAACTGTCTAACCCTTAGTGCTCTTCTGCCTTAGAACCAATACTCAGAATCATTTCTAAGGCAAGAGGTAAAGTTTAAAAAAAGACAGAAGGAAAGAAAGAAAAATTATGAGCAAGTGTAGGTTGTGGGTGGAAGGGAGTGATAGAAGTGTGGAAACTTAGAATGGTACCAGATTATAGAAGGCTTTGAGTCCAGGCAAAGATCTATACTAGTGATGTAGTGTTTTGAAGTCTACAAAATGCTTTGAATTCATTTTTTCATCTGATCTTTACAGTGGTTACTGGGATACTTAGCTATACGAAAGTAGAATGGACTGCCTTGAGAGCTAATAGATTCTTTCTTAATGTACGATGGATAACCACTTGTTGGATCTATCATGGAAGGAATTCTTATTCAGGGATGAGTTGAGCTATCTGACTTCTGAGGTCCAATTGAATTAGATTCTGTGATCCTGAGCTGAAAAGGACCTTAGTAATTATCTAGAGCAATCCTTTCATTTTACAGATGAGGAAACTGAAACTTGGAAGAATTTCTCTATGGTCAGAAGGTAATAAAGTCAAGATTTGAACCTAGATGTGATTTTAAACTTTAGGTTCTTTCCATGACATCACTTAGATTAAACTTTACTTGGTGGACCTTGAGAAGCCTCGAAGATTTAGGGAGAAGAGGATTAATGGGCCCAAGTCTAGAAGGTAGAAGAATTATTTTGTTATCAGAATGAAGGTTATGTTAGAGGGAATAGTATGGAGGTAGAGTGACTTGTCAGGAGAGCTACGGAAATTGTCCTGAAGGGTGGTGATGAGGACATGCTTTAGGGCAATGGCAGTGAAAACAAGGAGAGAAACACATAAGCAAGATGCTTCACGGTAAAATCAGTAAGAACTTGATAACTATTTGGATATGAGAAGTTAGGAGAAAGAAGGGTCAATAGTAACCTCAAGAAAGGGTGTAGGCACGTTCGAATTCTACTTTATAGCTGAGGCTCTCAAATCTGCTGATATTCCACATTTATCAGGTTCTGGATATTCTTTTACTCTATGATCAATTGTCCAACCAAAAATGATGCCACCTACTTAAATGACACATGCCTACTTAAACTTAGACCCAGTGTTTGTCCTACAGGAACTCATAAACAAATAAAGACACTTTGAAGAGACAGATACAAGACATTTTCCCCCAAATGCAGGGGAATGGGGGTGAGGCCACTGCCATATCCACCTATGTGATTACTAGAACAGGTCAAAGAAAATAAGGCAAGATGAAATGGAACAGTAATTAGCAACTACTATGGACCTTATAAACTATCATTATGCTTGTTTTCTGCTTAGAGTTTTTCTTTTTAATTTTCTTTTGTTAAATACAGTATTCTAAAAAATAGGGAAATGAATTAATGAAAACTCATTGAAATACCAATTAAACTAAGCTCAGGGAGAAAGGAAATTAATGCAATTTTAATATCTTTATAGCAATGCCCATATTCCCTACCCCACCAAATGTCAAGGCATTAAGCTTTGTGAATAGGCTAGCAGGTGCTTCCTCACTTGGGGGTGGGGGGGGCAGGGCAGCAGGGTGGAAGCTAAGGACACCTTGTTCTGTTGG